>NW_026696194.1:0-99540 GCF_030435755.1 Ochotona princeps | reverse complement strand
TCCTACAAGAACCACTCGGCTGATCCTTCTTCAATATGCCCTTCACCAACATGCAGTGTTTCCTTCATTGAATTAGCTTTCACAACAAAATTTGCGTCTAGAGCCTTTGCATTTAGGGCTATCTGAAAACCGCTGTGGCGCTGAAGTTGCCTGTCAATGTGGAGTTGGTGGCATGTGAAACCCGTATGTGGAGCATTCGTTTGTGTGGGATGCTCTACCAGGTTCATTCCTAGATAATGCACTCAGAGGGCACTAAGCATAGAGTGTGTAAACTGAGTTTCCTTGAGAGCTGCTTGGAAGCCTGATGGTGTGTGAAGTTAGTGAGCCAAATGGACTTGTTCTCCCACAAGAACCACTCGGCTGATCCTTCTTCAATATGCCCTTCACCAACATGCAGTGTTTCCTTGATTGAATTAGCTCTCACACCAATATTTGCGTCTAGAGCCTTTGCATTGAGGGCTATCTGAAAACGGCTGTGGCGCTGAAGTTGCCTGTGAATGTGGAGTTGGTGGCATGTGAAACCCGCATGTGGAGCATTCGTTTGTGTGGGATGCTCTACCAGCTTCATTCCTAGATAATGCACACAAAGGGCACTAAGCATAGAGTGTGAAAACTGAGTTTCCTTGAGAGCTGCTTGGAAGCCTGATGGTGTGTGAAGTTAGTGAGCCAAATGGAGTTGTTCTCCCACAAGAACCACTCGGCTGATCCTTCTTCAATATGCCCTTCACCAACATGCAGTGTTTCCTTGATTGAATTAGCTCTCACACCAATATTTGCGTCTAGAGCCTTTACATTTAGGGCTATCTGAAAACAGCTGTGGCGCTGAAGTTGCCTGTGAATGTGGAGTTGGTGGCATGTGAAACCCGCATGTGGAGCATTCGTTTGTGTGGGATGCTCACCAAGGTTCATTTCAGTCCTAGGCACTCAAAGGACACTAAGCATAGAGTGTGAAAACTGAGTTTCCTTGAGAGCTGCTTGGAAGCCTGATGGTGTGTGAACTTAGAGAGCCAAATGGAGTTGTTCTCCCACAAGAACCACTCGGCTGATCCTTCTTCAATATGCCCTTCACCAACATGCAGTGTTTGCTTGATTCAATTAGCTCTCACACCAACATTTGCGTCTAGAGCCTTTGCATTGAGAGCTATCTGAAAACGGCTGTGGCGCTGAAGTTGCCTGTGAATGTGGAGTTGGTGGCATGTGAAACCGGCATGTGGAGCATTTGTTTGTGTAGGAGGCTCACCAAGCTTCATTTCAGTCCTAGGCACTCAAAGGGCACTAAGCATAGAGTATGAAAACTGAGTTTCCTTGAGAGCTGCTTGGAATCCTGATGGTGTGTGAAGTTAGTGAGCCAAATGGACTTTTTCTCCACAAGAACCACTCGGCTGATCCTTCTTCAATATGCCCTTCACCAACATGCAGTGTTTCCTTGATTGAATTAGCTCTCACACCAATATTTGCGTCTAGAGCCTTTGCATTGAGGGCTATCTGAAAACGGCTGTGACGCTGAAGTTGCCTGTGAATGTGGAGTTGGTGGCATGTGAAACCCGCATGTGGAGCATTCGTTTGTGTGGGATGCTCTACCAGCTTCATTTCAGTCCTAGGCACTCAAAGGGCACTAAGCATAGAGTGTGTAAACTGAGTTTCCTTGAGAGCTGCTTGGAAGCCTGATGGTGTGTGAAGTTAGTGAGCCAAATGGAGTTGTTCTCCCACAAGAACCACTCAGCTGATCCTTCTTCAATATGCCCTTCACCAAGATGCAGTGTTTCCTTGATTGAATTAGCTCTCACAACAAAATTTGCGTCTAGAGCCTTTGCATTGAGGGCTATCTGAAAATGGCTGTGGCGCTGAAGTTGCCTGTGAATGTGGAGTTGGTGGCATGTGAAGCCCGCATGTGGAGCATTCGTTTGTGTGGGATGCTCTACCAGGTTCATTGCTAGATAATGCACTCAAAGGGCACTAAGCATAGAGTGTGAAAACTGAGTTTCCTTGAGAGCTGCTTGGAAGCCTGATGGTGTGTGAAGTTAGTGAGCCAAATGGAGTTGTGTCCCCACAAGATCCACTCGGCTGATCCTTCTTCAATATGCCCTTCACCAACATGCAGTGTTTCCTTGATTGAATTAGCTCTCACACCAATATTTGCGTCTAGAGCCTTTGCATTGAGGGCTATCTGAAAACGGCTGTGACGCTGAAGTTGCCTGTGAATGTGGAGTTGGTGGCATGTGAAACCCGCAAGTGGAGCATTCGTTTGTGTGGGATGCTCACCAAGCTTCATTTCAGTCCTAGGCACTCAAAGGGCACAAAGCATAGAGTGTGAAAACTGAGTTTCCTTGAGAGCTGCTTGGAAGCCTGATGGTGTGTGAAGTTAGTGAGCCAAATGGAGTTGTTCTCCTACAAGAACCACTCGGTTGATCCTTCTTCAATATGCCCTTCACCAACATGCAGTGTTTCCTTGATTGAATTAGCTCTCACAAAAAAATTTGCGTCTAGAGCCTTTGCATTGTGGGCTATCTGAAAACGGCTGTGGCGCTGAAGTTGCCTGAGAATGTGGAGTTGGTGGCATGTGAAACCCGCATGTGGAGCATTCGTTTGTGTGGGATGCTCACCAAGGTTCATTTCAGTCCTAGGCACTCAAAGGACACTAAGCATAGAGTGTGAAAAGTGAGTTTCCTTGAGAGCTGCTTGGAAGCCTGATGGTGTGTGAAGTTAGTGAGCCAAATGCAGTTGTTCTCCCACAAGAACCACTCGGCTGATCCTTCTTCAATATGCCCTTCACCAACATGCAGTGTTTCCTTGTTTGAATTAGCTCTCACATCAATATTTGCGTCTAGAGCCTTTGCATTGAGGGCTATCTGAAAACGGCTGTGGCGCTGAAGTTGCCTGTGAATGTGGAGTTGGTGGCATGTGAAACCCGCATGTGGAGCATTCGTTTGTGTGGGATGCTCTACCAGCTTCATTCCTAGATAATGCACTCAAAGGGCACTAAGCATAGAGTGTGAAAACTGAGTTTCCTTGAGAGCTGCTTGGAAGCCTGATGGTGTGTGAAGTCAGTGATGCAAATGGAGTTGTTCTCCCACAAGAACCACTCGGCTGATCCTTCTTCAATATGCCCTTCACCAACATGCAGTGTTTCCTTCATTGAATTAGCTTTCACAACAAAATTTGCGTCTAGAGCCTTTGCATTTAGGGTTATCTGAAAACAGCTGTGGCGCTGAAGTTGCCGGAGAATGTGGAGTTGGTGGCATGTGAAACCCGTATGTGGAGCATTCGTTTGTGTGGGATGCTCTACCAGGTTCATTCCTAGATAATGCACTCAGAGGGCACTAAGCATAGAGTGTGAAAACTGAGTTTCCTTGAGAGCTGCTTGGAAGCCTGATGGTGTGTGAAGTTAGTGAGCCAAATGGACTTGTTCTCCCACAAGAACCACTCGGCTGATCCTTCTTCAATATGCCCTTCACCAACATGCAGTGTTTCCTTGATTGAATTAGCTCTCACACCAATATTTGTGTCTAGAGCCTTTGCATTGAGGGCTATCTGAAAACGGCTGTGGCGCTGAAGTTGCCTGTGAATGTGGAGTTGGTGGCATGTGAAACCCGCATGTGGAGCATTCGTTTGTGTGGGATGCTCACCAAGGTTCATTTCAGTCCTAGGCACTCAAAGGGCACTAAGCATAGAGTGTGAAAACTGAGTTTCCTTGAGAGCTGCTTGGAAGCCTGATGGTGTGTGAAGTTAGTGAGCCAAATGGAGTTGTTCTCCCACAAGAACCACTCAGCTGATCCTTCTTCAATATGCCCTTCACCAAGATGCAGTGTTTCCTTGATTGAATTAGCTCTCACAACAAAATTTGCGTCTAGAGCCTTTGCATTGAGGGCTATCTAAATATGGCTGTGGCGCTGAAGTTGCCTGTGAATGTGGAGTTGGTGGCTTGTGAAGCCCGCATGTGGAGCATTCGTTTGTATGGGATGCTCTACCAGGTTCATTGCTAGATAATGCACTCAAAGGGCACTAAGCATAGAGTGTGAAAACTGAGTTTCCTTGAGAGCTGCTTGGAAGCCTGATGGTGTGTGAAGTTAGTGAGCCAAATGGAGTTGTGTTCCCACAAGATCCACTCGGCTGATCCTTCTTCAATATGCCCTTCACCAACATGCAGTGTTTCCTTGATTGAATTAGCTCTCACACCAATATTTGCGTCTAGAGCCTTTGCATTGAGGGCTATCTGAAAACGGCTGTGGCGCTGAAGTTGCCTGTGAATGTGGAGTTGGTGGCATGTGAAACCCGCAAGTGGAGCATTCGTTTGTGTGGGATGCTCACCAAGCTTCATTTCAGTCCTAGGCACTCAAAGGGCACGAAGCATAGAGTGTGAAAACTGAGTTTCCTTGAGAGCTGCTTGGAAGCCTGATGGTGTGTGAAGTTAGTGAGCCAAATGGAGTTGTTCTCCCACAAGAACCACTCGGCTGATCCTTCCTCAATATGCCCTTCACCAACATGCAGTTTTCCTTGATTGAATTAGCTCTCACACCAATATTTGCGTCTACAGCCTTTGCATTGAGGGCTATCTGAAAACGGCTGTGACGCTGAAGTTGCCGGAGAATGTGGAGTTGGTGGCATGTGAAACCCGCATGTGGAGCATTCGTTTGTGTGGGATGCTCACCAAGGTTCATTTCAGTCCTAGGCACTCAAAGGACACTAAGCATAGAGTGTGAAAACTGAGTTTCCTTGAGAGCTGCTTGGAAGCCTGATGGTGTGTGAAGTTAGTGAGCCAAATGGAGTTGTTCTCCCACAAGAACCACTCGGGCTGATCCTTCTTCAATATGCCCTTCACCAACATGCAGTGTTTCCTTGATTGAATTAGCTCTCACACCAATATTTGCGTCTAGAGCCTTTGCATTGAGGGCTATCTGAAAACGGTTGTGGCGCTGAAGTTGCCTGAGAATGTGAAGTTGGTGGCATGTGAAACCCGCATGTGGAGCATTCGTTTGTGTGGGATGCTCTACCAGGTTCATTGCTAGATAATGCACTCAAAGGGCACTAAGCATAGAGTGTGAAAACTGAGTTTCCTTGAGAGCTGCTTGGAAGCCTGATGGTGTGTGATGTTAGTGAGCCAAATGGACTTGTTCTCCCACAAGAACCACTCGGCTGATCCTTCCTCAATATGCCCTTCACCAACATGCAGTGTTTCCTTGATTGAATTAGCTCTCACATCAATATTTGCGTCTAGAGCCTTTGCATTGAGGGCTATCTGAAACGGCTGTGACGCTGAAGTTGCCGGAGAATGTGGAGTTGGTGGCATGTGAAACCCGCATGTGGAGCATTCGTTTGTGTGGGATGCTCTACCCCAGCTTCATTTCAGTCCTAGGCACTCAAAGGGCACTAAGCATAGAGTGAGAAAACTGAGTTTCCTTGAGAGCTGCTTGGAATCCTGATGGTGTGTGAAGTTAGTGAGCCAAATGGACTTTTTCTCCCACAAGAACCACTCGGCTGATCCTTCTTCAATATGCCCTTCACCAACATGCAGTGTTTCCTTGATTGAATTAGCTCTCACACCAATATTTGCGTCTAGAGCCTTTGCATTGAGAGCTATCTGAAAATGGCTGTGGCGCTGAAGTTGCCTGTGAATGTGGAGTTGGTGGCATGTGAAACCCGCATGTGGAGCATTCGTTTGTGTGGGATGCTCTACCAGCTTCATTCCTAGATAATGCACTCAAAGGGCACTAAGCATAGAGTGTGAAAACTGAGTTTCCTTGAGAGCTGCTTGGAAGCCTGATGGTGTGTGAAGTTAGTGAAGCCAAATGGAGTTGTTCTCCCACAAGAACCACTCGGCTGATCCTTCTTCAATATGCCCTTCACCAACATGCAGTGTTTCCTTGATTGAATTAGCTCTCACAACAAAATTTGCGTCTAGAGCCTTTGCATTGAGGGCTATCTGAAAACGGCTGTGGCGCTGAAGTTGCCTGTGAATGTGGAGTTGGTGGCATGTGAACCCCGCATGTGGAACATTCGTTTGTGTGGGATGCTCACCAAGCTTCATTTCAGTCCTAGGCACACAAAGGACACTAAGCATAGAGTGTGAAAACTGAGTTTGCTTGAGAGCTGCTTGGAAGCCTGATGGTGTGTGAAGTTAGTGAGCCAAATGGAGTTGTTCTCCCACAAGAACCACTCGGCTGATCCTTCTTCAATATGCCCTTCACCAACATGCAGTGTTTCCTTGATTGAATTAGCTCTCACACCAATACTTGCGTCTAGTTCCTTTGCATTGAGGGCTATCTGAAAACGGCTGTGGCGCTGAAGTTGCCTGTGAATGTGGAGTTGGTGGCATGTGAAACCCGTATGTGGAGCATTCGTTTGTGTGGGATGCTCTACCAGGTTCATTGCTAGATAATGCACTCAAAGGGCACTAAGCATAGAGTGTGAAAACTTAGTTTCCTTGAGAGCTGCTTGGAAGCCTGATGGTGTGTGAAGTTAGTGAGCCAAATGGAGTTGTTCTCCCACAAGAACCACTCAGCTGATCCTTCTTCAATATGCCCTTCACCAACATGCAGTGTTTCCTTGATTGAATTAGCTCTCACACCAATATTTGCGTCTAGAGCCTTTGCATTGAGGGCTATCTGAAAATGGCTGTGGCGCTGAAGTTGCCTGTGAATGTGGAGTTGGTGGCATGTGAAGCCTGCATGTGGAGCATTCGTTTGTGTGGGATGCTCTACCAGGTTCATTGCTAGATAATGCACTCAAAGGGCACTAAGCATAGAGTGTGAAAACTGAGTTTCCTTGAGAGCTGCTTGGAAGCCTGATGGTGTGTGAAGTTAGTGAGCCAAATGGAGTTGTGTTCCCACAAGATCCACTCGGCTGATCCTTCTTCAATATGCCCTTCACCAACATGCAGTGTTTCCTTGATTGAATTAGCTCTCACACCAATATTTGCGTCTAGAGCCTTTGCATTGAGGGATATCTGAAAACGGCTGTGGCGCTGAAGTTGCCTGTGAATGTGGAGTTGGTGGCATGTGAAACCCGCATGTGGAGCATTCGTTTGTGTGGGATGCTCACCAAGCTTCATTTCAGTCCTAGGCACTCAATGGGCACTAAGCATAGAGTGTGAAAACTGAGTTTCCTTGAGAGCTGCTTGGAAGCCTGATGGTGTGTGAAGTTAGTGAGCCAAATGGAGTTGTTCTCCCACAAGAACCACTCGGCTGATCCTTCCTCAATATGCCCTTCACCAACATGCAGTGTTTCCTTGATTGAATTAGCTCTCACACCAATATTTGCGTCTACAGCCTTTGCATTGAGGGCTATCTGAAAACGGCTGTGACGCTGAAGTTGCCGGAGAATGTGGAGTTGGTGGCATGTGAAACCCGCATGTGGAGCATTCGTTTGTGTGGGATGCTCTACCAGGTTCATTCCTAGATAATGCACTCAAAGGGCACTAAGCATAGAGTGTGAAAACTGAGTTTCCTTGAGAGCTGCTTGGAAGCCTGATGGTGTGTGATGTTAGTGAGCCAAATGGACTTGTTCTCCCACAAGAACCACTCGGCTGATCCTTCCTCAATATGCCCTTCACCAACATGCAGTGTTTCCTTGATTGAATTAGCTCTCACATCAATATTTGCGTCTAGAGCCTTTGCATTGAGGGCTATCTGAAAACGGCTGTGACGCTGAAGTTGCCGGAGAATGTGGAGTTGGTGGCATGTGAAACCCGCATGTGGAGCATTCGTTTGTGTGGGATGGTCTACCAGCTTCATTTCAGTCCTAGGCACTCAAAGGGCACTAAGCATAGAGTGAGAAAACTGAGTTTCCTTGAGAGCTGCTTGGAATCCTGATGGTGTGTGAAGTTAGTGAGCCAAATGGACTTTTTCTCCCACAAGAACCACTCGGCTGATCCTTCTTCAATATGCCCTTCACCAACATGCAGTGTTTCCTTGATTGAATTAGCTCTCACACCAATATTTCCGTCTAGAGCCTTTGCATTGAGAGCTATCTGAAAATGGCTGTGGCGCTGAAGTTGCCTGTGAATGTGGAGTTGGTGGCATGTGAAACCCGCATGTGGAGCATTCGTTTGTGTGGGATGCTCTACCAGCTTCATTCCTAGATAATGCACTCAAAGGGCACTAAGCATAGAGTGTGAAAACTGAGTTTCCTTGAGAGCTGCTTGGAAGCCTGATGGTGTGTGAAGTTAGTGAGCCAAATGGAGTTGTTCTCCCACAAGAACCACTCGGCTGATCCTTCTTCAATATGCCCTTCACCAACATGCAGTGTTTCCTTGATTGAATTAGCTCTCACAACAAAATTTGCGTCTAGAGCCTTTGCATTGAGGGCTATCTGAAAACGGCTGTGGCGCTGAAGTTGCCTGTGAATGTGGAGTTGGTGGCATGTGAACCCCGCATGTGGAACATTCGTTTGTGTGGGATGCTCACCAAGCTTCATTTCAGTCCTAGGCACTCAAAGGACACTAAGCATAGAGTGTGAAAACTGAGTTTCCTTGAGAGCTGCTTGGAAGCCTGATGGTGTGTGAAGTTAGTGAGCCAAATGGAGTTGTTCTCCCACAAGAACCACTCGGCTGATCCTTCTTCAATATGCCCTTCACCAACATGCAGTGTTTCCTTGATTGAATTAGCTCTCACACCAATACTTGCGTCTAGTTCCTTTGCATTGAGGGCTATCTGAAAACGGCTGTGGCGCTGAAGTTGCCTGTGAATGTGGAGTTGGTGGCATGTGAAACCCGCATGTGGAGCATTCGTTTGTGTGGGATGCTCACCAAGGTTCATTTCAGTCCTAGGCACTCAAAGGACACTAAGCATAGAGTGTGAAAACTGAGTTTCCTTGAGAGCTGCTTGGAAGCCTGATGGTGTGTGAACTTAGAGAGCCAAATGGAGTTGTTCTCCCACAAGAACCACTCGGCTGATCCTTCTTCAATATGCCCTTCACCAACATGCAGTGTTTCCTTCATTGAATTAGCTCTCACACCAACATTTGCGTCTAGAGCCTTTGCATTGAGAGCTATCTGATAATGGCTGTGGCGCTGAAGTTGCCTGAGAATGTGGAGTTGGTGGCATGTGAAACCCGCATGTGGAGCATTCGCTTCTGTGAGATGCTCACCAAGCTTCATTTCTGTCCTAGGCACTCAAAGGGCACTAAGCATAGAGTGTGAAAACTGAGTTTCCTTGAGAGCTGCTTGGAAGCCTGATGGTGTGTGAAGTTAGTGAGCACAATGGAGTTGTTCTCCCACAAGAACCACTCGGCTGATCCTTCTTCAATATGCCCTTCAAAAACTTGCAGTGTTTCCTTGATTGAATTAGCTCTCACACCAATATTTGCGTTTAGAGCCTTTGCATTGAGGGCTATCTGAAAACGGCTGTGGCGCTGAAGTTGCCTGTGAATGTGGAGTTGGTGGCATGTGAAACCCGCATGTGGAGCATTCGTTTGTGTGGGATGCTCTACCTGGTTCATTCCTAGATAATGCACTCAAAGGGCACTAAGCATAGAGTGTGAAAACTGAGTTTCCTTGAGAGCTGCTTGGAAGCCTGATGGTGTGTGAAGTTAGTGAGCCAAATGGACTTTTTCTCCCACAAGAACCACTCAGCTGATCCTTCTTCAATATGCCCTTCACCAACATGCAGTGTTTCCTTGATTGAATTAGCTCTCACACCAATATTTGCGTCTAGAGCCTTTGCATTGAGGGCTATCTGAAAACGGCTGTGGCGCTGAAGTTGCCTGTGAATGTGGAGTTGGTGGCATGTGAAACCCGCATGTGGAGCATTCGTTTGTGTGGGATGCTCTACCAGGTTCATTTCAGTCCTAGGCACTCAATGGGCACGAAGCATAGAGTGTGAAAACTGAGTTTCCTTGAGAGCTGCTTGGAAGCCTGATGGTGTGTGAAGTTAGTGAGCCAAATGGAGTTGTTCTCCCACAAGAACCACTCGGCTGATCCTTCCTCAATATGCCCTTCACCAACATGCAGTGTTTCCTTGATTGAATTAGCTCTCACACCAATATTTGCGTCTAGAGCCTTTGCATTGAGGGCTATCTGAAAACGGCTGTGACGCTGAAGTTGCCGGAGAATGTTGAGTTGGTGGCATGTGAAACCCGCATGTGGAGCATTCGTTTGTGTGGGATGCTCTACCAGGTTCATTCCTAGATAATGCACTCAAAGGGCACTAAGCATAGAGTGTGAAAACTGAGTTTCCTTGAGAGCTGCTTGGAAGCCTGATGGTGTGTGATGTTAGTGAGCCAAATGGACTTTTTCTCCCACAAGAACCACTCGGCTGATCCTTCCTCAATATGCCCTTCACCAACATGCAGTGTTTCCTTGATTGAATTAGCTCTCACATCAATATTTGCGTCTAGAGCCTTTGCATTGAGGGCTATCTGAAAACGGCTGTGACGCTGAAGTTGCCGGAGAATGTGGAGTTGGTGGCATGTGAAACCCGCATGTGGAGCATTCGTTTGTGTGGGATGCTCTACCAGCTTCATTTCAGTCCTAGGCACTCAAAGGGCACTAAGCATAGAGTGAGAAAACTGAGTTTCCTTGAGAGCTGCTTGGAATCCTGATGGTGTGTGAAGTTAGTGAGCCAAATGGACTTTTCTTCCCACAAGAACCACTCGGCTGATCCTTCTTCAATATGCCCTTCACCAACATGCAGTGTTTCCTTGATTGAATTAGCTCTCACACCAACATTTGCGTCTAGAGCCTTTGCATTGAGAGCTATCTGAAAATGGCTGTGGCGCTGAAGTTGCCTGTGAATGTGGAGTTGGTGGCATGTGAAACCCGCATGTGGAGCATTCGTTTGTGTGGGATGCTCTACCAGCTTCATTCCTAGATAATGCACTCAAAGGGCACTAAGCATAGAGTGTGAAAACTGAGTTTCCTTGAGAGCTGCTTGGAAGCCTGATGGTGTGTGAAGTTAGTGAGCCAAATGGAGTTGTTCTCCCACAAGAACCACTCGGCTGATCCTTCTTCAATATGCCCTTCACCAACATGCAGTGTTTCCCTGATTGAATTAGCTCTCACACCAATATTTGCGTCTAGAGCCTTTGCATTGAGGGCTATCTGAAAACGGCTGTGGCGCTGAAGTTGCCGGAGAATGTGGAGTTGGTGGCATGTGAACCCCGCATGTGGAGCATTCGTTTGTGTGGGATGCTCACCAAGCTTCATTTCAGTCCTAGGCACTCAAAGGGCACTAAGCATAGAGTGTGAAAACTGAGTTTGCTTGAGAGCTGCTTGGAAGCCTGATGGTGTGTGAAGTTAGTGAGCCAAATGGAGTTGTTCTCCCACAAGAACCACTCGGCTGATCCTTCTTCAATATGCCCTTCACCAACATGCAGTGTTTCCTTGATTGAATTATCTCTCACACCAATACTTGCGTCTAGAGCCTTTGCATTGAGGGCTATCTGAAAACGGCTGTGGCGCTGAAGTTGCCTGTGAATGTGGAGTTGGTGGCATGTGAAACCCGCATGTGGAGCATTCGTTTGTGTGGGATGCTCACCAAGGTTCATTTCAGTCCTAGGCACTCAAAGGACACTAAGCATAGAGTGTGAAACCTGAGTTTCCTTGAGAGCTGCTTGGAAGCCTGATGGTGTGTGAACTTAGAGAGCCAAATGGAGTTGTTCTCCCACAAGAACCACTCGGCTGATCCTTCTTCAATATGCCCTTCACCAACATGCAGTGTTTCCTTCATTGAATTAGCTCTCACACCAACATTTGCGTCTAGAGCCTTTGCATTGAGAGCTATCTGAAAATGGCTGTGGCGCTGAAGTTGCCTGAGAATGTGGAGTTGGTGGCATGTGAAACCCGCATGTGGAGCATTCGTTTGTGTGGGATGCTCTACCAGCTTCATTTCAGTCCTAGGCACTCAAAGGGCACTAAGCATAGAGTGAGAAAACTGAGTTTCCTTGAGAGCTGCTTGGAATCCTGATGGTGTGTGAAGTTAGTGAGCCAAATGGACTTTTTCTCCCACAAGAACCACTCGGCTGATCCTTCTTCAATATGCCCTTCACCAACATGCAGTGTTTCCTTCATTGAATTAGCTCTCACACCAATATTTGCGTCTAGAGCCTTTGCATTGAGGGCTATCTGAAAACGGCTGTGACGCTGAAGTTGCCTGTGAATGTGGAGTTGGTGGCATGTGAAACCCGCATGTGGAGCATTCGTTTGTGTGGGATGCTCTACCAGCTTCAATTCAGTCCTAGGCACTCAAAGGGCACTAAGCATAGAGTGTGTAAACTGAGTTTCCTTGAGAGCTGCTTGGAAGCCTGATGGTGTGTGAAGTTAGTGAGCCAAATGGAGTTGTTCTCCCACAAGAACCACTCAGCTGATCCTTCTTTAATATGCCCTTCACCAACATGCAGTGTTTCCTTGATTGAATTAGCTCTCACACCAATATTTGCGTCTAGAGCCTTTGCATTGAGGGCTATCTGAAAATGGCTGTGGCGCTGAAGTTGCCTGTGAATGTGGAGTTGGTGGCATGTGAAGCCCGCATGTGGAGCATTCGTTTGTGTGGAATGCTCTACCAGCTTCATTCCTAGATAATGCACTCAAAGGGCACTAAGCATAGAGTGTGAAAACTGAGTTTCCTTGAGAGCTGCTTGGAAGCCTGATGGTGTGTGAAGTTAGTGAGCCAAATGGAGTTGTGTTCCCACAAGATCCACTCGGCTGATCCTTCTTCAATATGCCCTTCACCAACATGCAGTGTTTCCTTGATTGAATTAGCTCTCACACCAATATTTGCGTCTAGAGCCTTTGCATTGAGGGCTATCTGAAAACGGCTGTGGCGCTGAAGTTGCCTGTGAATGTGGAGTTGGTGGCATGTGAAACCCGCAAGTGGAGCATTCGTTTGTGTGGGATGCTCACCAAGCTTCATTTCAGTCCTAGGCACTCAAAGGGCACGAAGCATAGAGTGTGAAAACTGAGTTTCCTTGAGAGCTGCTTGGAAGCCTGATGGTGTGTGAAGTTAGTGAGCCAAATGGAGTTGTTCTCCCACAAGAACCACTCGGCTGATCCTTCCTCAATATGCCCTTCACCAACATGCAGTGTTTCCTTCATTGAATTAGCTCTCACACCAATATTTGCGTCTAGAGCCTTTGCATTGAGGGCTATCTGAAAACGGCTGTGACGCTGAAGTTGCCGGAGAATGTGGAGTTGGTGGCATGTGAAACCCGCATGTGGAGCATTCGTTTGTGTGGGATGCTCACCAAGCTTCATTTCAGTCCTAGGCACTCAAAGGACACTAAGCATAGAGTGTGAAAACTGAGTTTCCTTGAGAGCTGCTTGGAAGCCTGATGGTGTGTGAAGTTAGTGAGCCAAATGGAGTTGTTCTCCAACAAGAACCACTCGGCTGATCCTTCTTCAATATGCCCTTCACCAACATGCAGTGTTTCCTTGATTGAATTAGCTCTCACACCAATATTTGCGTCTAGAGACTTTGCATTGAGGGCTATCTGAAAACGGCTGTGGCGCTGAAGTTGCCTGAGAATGTGGAGTTGGTGGCATGTGAAACCCGCATGTGGAGCATTCGTTTGTGTGGGATGCTCTACCAGGTTCATTCCTAGATAATGCACTTAAAGGGCACTAAGCATAGAGTGTGAAAACTGAGTTTCCTTGAGAGCTGCTTGGAAGCCTGATGGTGTGTGAAGTTAGTGAGCCAAATGGAGTTGTTCTCCCACAAGAACCACTCGGCTGATCCTTCTTCAATATGCCCTTCACCAACATGCAGTGTTTCCTTGATTGAATTAGCTCTCACACCAATATTTGCGTCTAGAGCCTTTGCATTGAGGGCTATCTGAAAACGGCTGTGGCGCTGAATTTGCCTGTGAATGTGGAGTTGGTGGCATGTGAAACCCGCATGTGGAGCATTCGTTTGGGTGGGATGCTCTACCAGCTTCATTTCAATCCTAGGCACTCAAAGGGCACTAAGCATAGAGTGAGAAAACTGAGTTTCCTTGAGAGCTGCTTGGAATCCTGATGGTGTGTGAAGTTAGTGAGCCAAATGGACTTTTTCTCCCACAAGAACCTCTCGGCTGATCCTTCTTCAATATGCCCTTCACCAACATGCAGTGTTTCCTTGATTGAATTAGCTCTCACACCAATATTTGCGTCTAGAGCCTTTGCATTGAGAGCTATCTGAAAACGGCTGTGGCGCTGAAGTTGCCTGAGAATGTGGAGTTGGTGGCATGTGAAACCCGTAACCAATATTTGCGTCTAGAGCCTTTGCATTGAGGGCTATCTGAAAACGGCTGTGGCGCTGAAGTTGCCGGAGAATGTGGAGTTGGTGGCATGTGAAACCCGCATGTGGAGCATTCGTTTGTGTCGGATGCTCAACAAGCTTCATTCAGTCCTAGGCACTCAAAGGGCACTAAGCATAGAGTGTGAAAACTGAATTTCTTTGAGAGCTGCTTGGAAGCCTGATGGTGTGTGAAGTTAGTGAGCCAAATGGAGTTGTTCTCCCACAAGAACCACTCGGCTGATCCTTCTTCAATATGCCCTTCACCAACATGCAGTGTTTCCTTGATTGAATTAGCTCTCACACCAATATTTGCGTGTAGAGCCTTTGCATTGAGGGCTATCTGAAAACGGCTGTGGCGCTGAAGTTTCCTGTTAATGTGGAGTTGGTGGCATGTGAAACCCGCATGTGGAGCATTCGTTTGTGTGGGATGCTCTACCAGCTTCATTTCAGTCCTAGGCACTGAAAGGGCACTAAGCATAGAGTGTGAAAACTGAGTTTCCTTGAGAGCTGCTTGGAAGCATGATGGTGTGTGAAGTTAGTGAGCCAAATGGAGTTGTGTTCCCACAAGATCCACTCGGCTGATCCTTCTTCAATATGCCCTTCACCAACATGCAGTGTTTCCTTGATTGAATTAGCTCTCACACCAATATTTGCGTCTAGAGCCTTTGCATTGAGGGCTATCTGAAAACGGCTGTGGCGCTGAAGTTGCCTGTGAATGTGGAGTTGGTGGCATGTGAAACCCGCAAGTGGAGCATTCGTTTGTGTGGGATGCTCACCAAGCTTCATTTCAGTCCTAGGCACTCAAAGGGCACGAAGCATAGAGTGTGAAAACTGAGTTTCCTTGAGAGCTGCTTGGAAGCCTGATGGTGTGTGAAGTTAGTGAGCCAAATGGAGTTGTTCTCCCACAAGAACCACTCGGCTGATCCTTCCTCAATATGCCCTTCACCAACATGCAGTGTTTCCTTGATTGAATTAGCTCTCACACCAATATTTGCGTCTACAGCCTTTGCATTGAGGGCTATCTGAAAACGGCTGTGACGCTGAAGTTGCCGGAGAATGTGGAGTTGGTGGCATGTGAAACCCGCATGTGGAGCATTCGTTTGTGTGGGATGCTCACCAAGGTTCATTTCAGTCCTAGGCACTCAAAGGACACTAAGCATAGAGTGTGAAAACTGAGTTTCCTTGAGAGCTGCTTGGAAGCCTGATGGTGTGTGAAGTTAGTGAGCCAAATGGAGTTGTTCTCCCACAAGAACCACTCGGCTGATCCTTCTTCAATATGCCCTTCACCAACATGCAGTGTTTCCTTGATTGAATTAGCTCTCACACCAATATTTGCGTCTAGAGCCTTTGCATTGAGGGCTATCTGAAAACGGTTGTGGCGCTGAAGTTGCCTGAGAATGTGAAGTTGGTGGCATGTGAAACCCGCATGTGGAGCATTCGTTTGTGTGGGATGCTCTACCAGGTTCATTCCTAGATAATGCACTCAAAGGGCACTAAGCATAGAGTGTGAAAACTGAGTTTCCTTGAGAGCTGCTTGGAAGCCTGATGGTGTGTGATGTTAGTGAGCCAAATGGACTTGTTCTCCCACAAGAACCACTCGGCTGATCCTTCCTCAATATGCCCTTCACCAACATGCAGTGTTTCCTTGATTGAATTAGCTCTCACATCAATATTTGCGTCTAGAGCCTTTGCATTGAGGGCTATCTGAAAACGGCTGTGACGCTGAAGTTGCCGGAGAATGTGGAGTTGGTGGCATGTGAAACCCGCATGTGGAGCATTCGTTTGTGTGGGATGCTCTACCAGCTTCATTTCAGTCCTAGGCACTCAAAGGGCACTAAGCATAGAGTGAGAAAACTGAGTTTCCTTGAGAGCTGCTTGGAATCCTGATGGTGTGTGAAGTTAGTGAGCCAAATGGACTTTTTCTCCCACAAGAACCACTCGGCTGATCCTTCTTCAATATGCCCTTCACCAACATGCAGTGTTTCCTTGATTGAATTAGCTCTCACACCAATATTTGCGTCTAGAGCCTTTGCATTGAGAGCTATCTGAAAATGGCTGTGGCGCTGAAGTTGCCTGTGAATGTGGAGTTGGTGGCATGTGAAACCCGCATGTGGAGCATTCGTTTGTGTGGGATGCTCTACCAGCTTCATTCCTAGATAATGCACTCAAAGGGCACTAAGCATAGAGTGTGAAAACTGAGTTTCCTTGAGAGCTGCTTGGAAGCCTGATGGTGTGTGAAGTTAGTGAGCCAAATGGAGTTGTTCTCCCACAAGAACCACTCGGCTGATCCTTCTTCAATATGCCCTTCACCAACATGCAGTGTTTCCTTGATTGAATTAGCTCTCACAACAAAATTTGCGTCTAGAGCCTTTGCATTGAGGGCTATCTGAAAACGGCTGTGGCGCTGAAGTTGCCTGTGAATGTGGAGTTGGTGGCATGTGAACCCCGCATGTGGAACATTCGTTTGTGTGGGATGCTCACCAAGCTTCATTTCAGTCCTAGGCACTCAAAGGACACTAAGCATAGAGTGTGAAAACTGAGTTTGCTTGAGAGCTGCTTGGAAGCCTGATGGTGTGTGAAGTTAGTGAGCCAAATGGAGTTGTTCTCCCACAAGAACCACTCGGCTGATCCTTCTTCAATATGCCCTTCACCAACATGCAGTGTTTCCTTGATTGAATTAGCTCTCACACCAATACTTGCGTCTAGTTCCTTTGCATTGAGGGCTATCTGAAAACGGCTGTGGCGCTGAAGTTGCCTGTGAATGTGGAGTTGGTGGCATGTGAAACCCGTATGTGGAGCATTCGTTTGTGTGGGATGCTCTACCAGGTTCATTGCTAGATAATGCACTCAAAGGGCACTAAGCATAGAGTGTGAAAACTGAGTTTCCTTGAGAGCTGCTTGGAAGCCTGATGGTGTGTGAAGTTAGTGAGCCAAATGGAGTTGTTCTCCCACAAGAACCACTCAGCTGATCCTTCTTCAATATGCCCTTCACCAACATGCAGTGTTTCCTTGATTGAATTAGCTCTCACACCAATATTTGCGTCTAGAGCCTTTGCATTGAGGGCTATCTGAAAATGGCTGTGGCGCTGAAGTTGCCTGTGAATGTGGAGTTGGTGGCATGTGAAGCCTGCATGTGGAGCATTCGTTTGTGTGGGATGCTCTACCAGCTTCATTCCTAGATAATGCACTCAAAGGGCACTAAGCATAGAGTGTGAAAACTGAGTTTCCTTGAGAGCTGCTTGGAAGCCTGATGGTGTGTGAAGTTAGTGAGCCAAATGGAGTTGTGTTCCCACAAGATCCACTCGGCTGATCCTTCTTCAATATGCCCTTCACCAACATGCAGTGTTTCCTTGATTGAATTAGCTCTCACACCAATATTTGCGTCTAGAGCCTTTGCATTGAGGGATATCTGAAAACGGCTGTGGCGCTGAAGTTGCCTGTGAATGTGGAGTTGGTGGCATGTGAAACCCGCATGTGGAGCATTCGTTTGTGTGGGATGCTCACCAAGCTTCATTTCAGTCCTAGGCACTCAATGGGCACGAAGCATAGAGTGTGAAAACTGAGTTTCCTTGAGAGCTGCTTGGAAGCCTGATGGTGTGTGAAGTTAGTGAGCCAAATGGAGTTGTTCTCCCACAAGAACCACTCGGCTGATCCTTCCTCAATATGCCCTTCACCAACATGCAGTGTTTCCTTGATTGAATTAGCTCTCACACCAATATTTGCGTCTACAGCCTTTGCATTGAGGGCTATCTGAAAACGGCTGTGACGCTGAAGTTGCCGGAGAATGTGGAGTTGGTGGCATGTGAAACCCGCATGTGGAGCATTCGTTTGTGTGGGATGCTCTACCAGGTTCATTCCAAGATAATGCACTCAAAGGGCACTAAGCATAGAGTGTGAAAACTGAGTTTCCTTGAGAGCTGCTTGGAAGCCTGATGGTGTGTGATGTTAGTGAGCCAAATGGACTTGTTCTCCCACAAGAACCACTCGGCTGATCCTTCCTCAATATGCCCTTCACCAACATGCAGTGTTTCCTTGATTGAATTAGCTCTCACATCAATATTTGCGTCTAGAGCCTTTGCATTGAGGGCTATCTGAAAACGGCTGTGACGCTGAAGTTGCCGGAGAATGTGGAGTTGGTGGCATGTGAAACCCGCATGTGGAGCATTCGTTTGTGTGGGATGCTCTACCAGCTTCATTTCAGTCCTAGGCACTCAAAGGGCACTAAGCATAGAGTGAGAAAACTGAGTTTCCTTGAGAGCTGCTTGGAATCCTGATGGTGTGTGAAGTTAGTGAGCCAAATGGACTTTTTCTCCCACAAGAACCACTCGGCTGATCCTTCTTCAATATGCCCTTCACCAACATGCAGTGTTTCCTTGATTGAATTAGCTCTCACACCAATATTTGCGTCTAGAGCCTTTGCATTGAGAGCTATCTGAAAATGGCTGTGGCGCTGAAGTTGCCTGTGAATGTGGAGTTGGTGGCATGTGAAACCCGCATGTGGAGCATTCGTTTGTGTGGGATGCTCTACCAGCTTCATTCCTAGATAATGCACTCAAAGGGCACTAAGCATAGAGTGTGAAAACTGAGTTTCCTTGAGAGCTGCTTGGAAGCCTGATGGTGTGTGAAGTTAGTGAGCCAAATGGAGTTGTTCTCCCACAAGAACCACTCGGCTGATCCTTCTTCAATATGCCCTTCACCAACATGCAGTGTTTCCTTGATTGAATTAGCTCTCACAACAAAATTTGCGTCTAGAGCCTTTGCATTGAGGGCTATCTGAAAACGGCTGTGGCGCTGAAGTTGCCTGTGAATGTGGAGTTGGTGGCATGTGAACCCCGCATGTGGAACATTCGTTTGTGTGGGATGCTCACCAAGCTTCATTTCAGTCCTAGGCACTCAAAGGACACTAAGCATAGAGTGTGAAAACTGAGTTTCCTTGAGAGCTGCTTGGAAGCCTGATGGTGTGTGAAGTTAGTGAGCCAAATGGAGTTGTTCTCCCACAAGAACCACTCGGCTGATCCTTCTTCAATATGCCCTTCACCAACATGCAGTGTTTCCTTGATTGAATTAGCTCTCACACCAATACTTGCGTCTAGTTCCTTTGCATTGAGGGCTATCTGAAAACGGCTGTGGCGCTGAAGTTGCCTGTGAATGTGGAGTTGGTGGCATGTGAAACCCGCATGTGGAGCATTCGTTTGTGTGGGATGCTCACCAAGGTTCATTTCAGTCCTAGGCACTCAAAGGACACTAAGCATAGAGTGTGAAAACTGAGTTTCCTTGAGAGCTGCTTGGAAGCCTGATGGTGTGTGAACTTAGAGAGCCAAATGGAGTTGTTCTCCCACAAGAACCACTCGGCTGATCCTTCTTCAATATGCCCTTCACCAACATGCAGTGTTTCCTTCATTGAATTAGCTCTCACACCAACATTTGCGTCTAGAGCCTTTGCATTGAGAGCTATCTGATAATGGCTGTGGCGCTGAAGTTGCCTGAGAATGTGGAGTTGGTGGCATGTGAAACCCGCATGTGGAGCATTCGCTTCTATGAGATGCTCACCAAGCTTCATTTCAGTCCTAGGCACTCAAAGGGCACTAAGCATAGAGTGTGAAAACTGAGTTTCCTTGAGAGCTGCTTGGAAGCCTGATGGTGTGTGAAGTTAGTGAGCACAATGGAGTTGTTCTCCCACAAGAACCACTCGGCTGATCCTTCTTCAATATGCCCTTCAAAAACTTGCAGTGTTTCCTTGATTGAATTAGCTCTCACACCAATATTTGCGTTTAGAGCCTTTGCATTGAGGGCTATCTGAAAACGGCTGTGGCGCTGAAGTTGCCTGTGAATGTGGAGTTGGTGGCATGTGAAACCCGCATGTGGAGCATTCGTTTGTGTGGGATGCTCTACCAGGTTCATTCCTAGATAATGCACTCAAAGGGCACTAAGCATAGAGTGTGAAAACTGAGTTTCCTTGAGAGCTGCTTGGAAGCCTGATGGTGTGTGAAGTTAGTGAGCCAAATGGACTTTTTCTCCCACAAGAACCACTCAGCTGATCCTTCTTCAATATGCCCTTCACCAACATGCAGTGTTTCCTTGATTGAATTAGCTCTCACACCAATATTTGCGTCTAGAGCCTTTGCATTGAGGGCTATCTGAAAATGGCTGTGGCGCTGAAGTTGCCTGTGAATGTGGAGTTGGTGGCATGTGAAGCCCGCATGTGGAGCATTCGTTTGTGTGGGATGCTCTACCAGCTTCATTCCTAGATAATGCACTCAAAGGGCACTAAGCATAGAGTGTGAAAACTGAGTTTCCTTGAGAGCTGCTTGGAAGCCTGATGGTGTGTGAAGTTAGTGAGCCCAATGGAGTTGTGTTCCCACAAGATCCACTCGGCTGATCCTTCTTCAATATGCCCTTCACCAACATGCAGTGTTTCCTTGATTGAATTAGCTCTCACACCAATATTTGCGTCTAGAGCCTTTGCATTGAGGGCTATCTGAAAACGGCTGTGGCGCTGAAGTTGCCTGTGAATGTGGAGTTGGTGGCATGTGAAACCCGCATGTGGAGCATTCGTTTGTGTGGGATGCTCACCAAGCTTCATTTCAGTCCTAGGCACTCAATGGGCACGAAGCATAGAGTGTGAAAACTGAGTTTCCTTGAGAGCTGCTTGGAAACCTGATGGTGTGTGAAGTTAGTGAGCCAAATGGAGTTGTTCTCCCACAAGAACCACTCGGCTGATCCTTCCTCAATATGCCCTTCACCAACATGCAGTGTTTCCTTGATTGAATTAGCTCTCACACCAATATTTGCGTCTAGAGCCTTTGCATTGAGGGCTATCTGAAAACGGCTGTGACGCTGAAGTTGCCGGAGAATGTGGAGTTGGTGGCATGTGAAACCCGCATGTGGAGCATTCGTTTGTGTGGGATGCTCTACCAGGTTCATTCCTAGATAATGCACTCAAAGGGCACTAAGCATAGAGTGTGAAAACTGAGTTTCCTTGAGAGCTGCTTGGAAGCCTGATGGTGTGTGATGTTAGTGAGCCAAATGGACTTTTTCTCCCACAAGAACCACTCGGCTGATCCTTCCTCAATATGCCCTTCACCAACATGCAGTGTTTCCTTGATTGAATTAGCTCTCACATCAATATTTGCGTCTAGAGCCTTTGCATTGAGGGCTATCTGAAAACGGCTGTGACGCTGAAGTTGCCGGAGAATGTGGAGTTGGTGGCATGTGAAACCCGCATGTGGAGCATTCGTTTGTGTGGGATGCTCTACCAGCTTCATTTCAGTCCTAGGCACTCAAAGGGCACTAAGCATAGAGTGAGAAAACTGAGTTTCCTTGAGAGCTGCTTGGAATCCTGATGGTGTGTGAAGTTAGTGAGCCAAATGGACTTTTCTTCCCACAAGAACCACTCGGCTGATCCTTCTTCAATATGCCCTTCACCAACATGCAGTGTTTCCTTGATTGAATTAGCTCTCACACCAATATTTGCGTCTAGAGCCTTTGCATTGAGAGCTATCTGAAAATGGCTGTGGCGCTGAAGTTGCCTGTGAATGTGGAGTTGGTGGCATGTGAAACCCGTAACCAATATTTGCGTCTAGAGCCTTTGCATTGAGGGCTATCTGAAAACGGCTGTGGCGCTGAAGTTGCCGGAGAATGTGGAGTTGGTGGCATGTGAAACCCGCATGTGGAGCATTCGTTTGTGTCGGATGCTCAACAAGCTTCATTTCAGTCCTAGGCACTCAAAGGGCACTAAGCATAGAGTGTGAAAACTGAATTTCTTTGAGAGCTGCTTGGAAGCCTGATGGTGTGTGAACTTAGTGAGCCAAATGGAGTTGTTCTCCCACAAGAACCACTCGGCTGATCCTTCTTCAATATGCCCTTCACCAACATGCAGTGTTTCCTTGATTGAATTAGCTCTCACACCAATATTTGCGTGTAGAGCCTTTGCATTGAGGGCTATCTGAAAACGGCTGTGGCGCTGAAGTTTCCTGTTAATGTGGAGTTGGTGGCATGTGAATCCCGCATGTGGAGCATTCGTTTGTGTGGGATGCTCTACCAGCTTCATTTCAGTCCTAGGCACTGAAAGGGCACTAAGCATAGAGTGTGAAAACTGAGTTTCCTTGAGAGCTGCTTGGAAGCCTGATGGTGTGTGAAGTTAGTGAGCCCAATGGAGTTGTGTTCCCACAAGATCCACTCGGCTGATCCTTCTTCAATATGCCCTTCACCAACATGCAGTGTTTCCTTGATTGAATTAGCTCTCACACCAATATTTGCGTCTAGAGACTTTGCATTGAGGGCTATCTGAAAACGGCTGTGGCGCTGAAGTTGCCTGTGAATGTGGAGTTGGTGGCATGTGAAACGCGCAACTGGAGCATTCGTTTGTGTGGGATGCTCTACCAGCTTCATTTCAGTCCTAGGCACTCAAAGGGCACTAAGCATAGAGTGTGAAAACTGAGTTTCCTTGAGAGCTGCTTGGAATCCTGATGGTGTGTGAAGTTAGTGAGCCAAATGGACTTTTTCTCCCACAAGAACCACTCGGCTGATCCTTCTTCAATATGCCCTTCACCAACATGCAGTGTTTCCTTGATTGAATTAGCTCTCACATCAATATTTGCGTCTAGAGCCTTTGCATTGAGAGCTATCTGAAAATGGCTGTGGCGCTGAAGTTGCCTGTGAATGTGGAGTTGGTGGCATGTGAAACCCGCATGTGGAGCATTCGTTTGTGTGGGATGCTCTACCAGGTTCATTCCTAGATAATGCACTCAAAGGGCACTAAGCATAGAGTGTGAAAACTGAGTTTCCTTGAGAGCTGCTTGGAAGCCTGATGGTGTGTGAAGTTAGTGAGCCAAATGGAGTTGTGTTCCCACAAGATCCACTCGGCTGATCCTTCTTCAATATGCCCTTCACCAACATGCAGTGTTTCCTTGATTGAATTAGCTCTCACACCAATATTTGCGTCTAGAGCCTTTGCATTGAGGGCTATCTGAAAACGGCTGTGGCGCTGAAGTTGCCTGTGAATGTGGAGTTGGTGGCATGTGAAACCCGCAAGTGGAGCATTCGTTTGTGTGGGATGCTCACCAAGCTTCATTTCAGTCCTAGGCACTCAAAGGGCACTAAGCATAGAGTGTGAAAACTGAGTTTCCTTGAGAGCTGCTTGGCAGCCTGATGGTGTGTGAAGTTAGTGAGCCAAATGGAGTTGTTCTCCCACAAGAACCACTCGGCTGATCCTTCCTCAATATGCCCTTCACCAACATGCAGTGTTTCCTTCATTGAATTAGCTCTCACACCAATATTTGCGTCTAGAGCCTTTGCATTGAGGGCTATCTGAAAACGGCTGTGGCGCTGAAGTTGCCGGAGAATGTGGAGTTGGTGGCATGTGAAACCCGCATGTGGAGCATTCGTTTGTGTCGGATGCTCAACAAGCTTCATTTCAGTCCTAGGCACTCAAAGGGCACTAAGCATAGAGTGTGAAAACTGAATTTCCTTGAGAGCTGCTTGGAAGCCTGATGGTGTGTGAACTTAGTGAGCCAAATGGAGTTGTTCTCCCACAAGAACCACTCGGCTGATCCTTCTTCAATATGCCCTTCACCAACATGCAGTGTTTCCTTGATTGAATTAGCTCTCACACCAATATTTGCGTGTAGAGCCTTTGCATTGAGGGCTATCTGAAAATGGCTGTGGCGCTGAAGTTTCCTGTGAATGTGGAGTTGGTGGCATGTGAAACCCGCATGTGGAGCATTCGTTTGTGTGGGATGCTCTACCAGCTTCATTTCAGTCCTAGGCACTGAAAGGGCACTAAGCATAGAGTGTGAAAACTGAGTTTCCTTGAGAGCTGCTTGGAAGCCTGATGGTGTGTGAAGTTAGTGAGCCAAATGGAGTTGTGTTCCCACAAGATCCAATCGGCTGATCCTTCTTCAATATGCCCTTCACCAACATGCACTGTTTCCTTGATTGAATTAGCTCTCACACCAAGATTTGTGTCTAGAGCCTTTGCATTGAGGGCTATCTGAAAACGGCTGTGGCGCTGAAGTTGCCTGAGAATGTGGAGTTGGTGGCATGTGAAACCCGCAAGTGGAGCATTCGTTTGTGTGGGATGCTCACCAAGCTTCATCTCAGTCCTAGGCACTCAAAGGGCACTAAGCATAGAGTGTGAAAACTGAGTTTCCTTGAGAGCTGCTTGGAAGTCTGATGGTGTGTGAAGTTAGTGAGCCAAATGGAGTTGTTCTCCCACAAGAACCACTCGGCTGATCCTTCTTCAATATGCCCTTCACCAACATGCAGTGTTTCCTTGATTGAATTAGCTCTCACAGCAATATTTGCGTGTAGAGCCTTTGCATTGAGGGCTATCTGAAAACGGCTGTGGCGCTGAAGTTGCCTGAGAATGTGGAGTTGGTGGCATGTGAAACCCGCATGTGGAGCATTCGTTTGTGTCGGATGCTCAACAAGCTTCATTTCAGTCCTAGGCACTCAAAGGGCACTAAGCATAGAGTGTGAAAACTGAGTTTCCTTGAGAGCTGCTTGGAAGCCTGATGGTGTGTGAAGTTAGTGAGCCAAATGGAGTTGTTCTCCCACAAGAACCACTCGGCTGATCCTTCTTCAATATGCCCTTCACCAACATGCAGTGTTTCCTTGATTGAATTAGCTCTCACACCAATATTTGCGTCTAGATCCTTTGCATTGAGAGGTATCTGAAAACGGCTGTGGCGCTGAAGTTGCCTGTGAATGTGGAGTTGGTGGCATGTGAAACCCGTATGTGGAGCATTCGTTTGTGTGGGATGCTCTACCAGGTTCATTCCTAGATAATGCACTCAAAGGGCACTAAGCATAGAGTGTGAAAACTGAGTTTCCTTGAGAGCTGCTTGGAAGCCTGATGATGTGTGAAGTTAGTGAGCCCAATGGAGTTGTTCTCCCACAAGAACCACTCGGCTGATCCTTCCTCAATATGCCCTTCACCAACATGCAGTGTTTCCTTCATTGAATTAGCTCTCACACCAATATTTGCGTCTAGAGCCTTTGCATTGAGGGCTATCTGAAAACGGCTGTGGCGCTGAAGTTGCCGGAGAATGTGGAGTTGGTGGCATGTGAAACCCGCATGTGGAGCATTCGTTTGTGTCGGATGCTCAACAAGCTTCATTTCAGTCCTAGGCACTCAAAGGGCACTAAGCATAGAGTGTGAAAACTGAATTTCCTTGAGAGCTGCTTGGAAGCCTGATGGTGTGTGAACTTAGTGAGCCAAATGGAGTTGTTCTCCCACAAGAACCACTCGGCTGATCCTTCTTCAATATGCCCTTCACCAACATGCAGTGTTTCCTTGATTGAATTAGCTCTCACACCAATATTTGCGTGTAGAGCCTTTGCATTGAGGGCTATCTGAAAATGGCTGTGGCGCTGAAGTTTCCTGTGAATGTGGAGTTGGTGGCATGTGAAACCCGCATGTGGAGCATTCGTTTGTGTGGGATGCTCTACCAGCTTCATTTCAGTCCTAGGCACTGAAAGGGCACTAAGCATAGAGTGTGAAAACTGAGTTTCCTTGAGAGCTGCTTGGAAGCCTGATGGTGTGTGAAGTTAGTGAGCCAAATGGAGTTGTGTTCCCGCAAGATCCAATCGGCTGATCCTTCTTCAATATGCCCTTCACCAACATGCAGTGTTTCCTTGATTGAATTAGCTCTCACACCAATATTTGCGTCTAGAGCCTTTGCATTGAGGGCTATCTGAAAACGGCTGTGGCGCTGAAGTTGCCTGAGAATGTGGAGTTGGTGGCATGTGAAACCCGCAAGTGGAGCATTCGTTTGTGTGGGATGCTCACCAAGCTTCATCTCAGTCCTAGGCACTCAAAGGGCACTAAGCATAGAGTGTGAAAACTGAGTTTCCTTGAGAGCTGCTTGGAAGTCTGATGGTGTGTGAAGTTAGTGAGCCAAATGGAGTTGTTCTCCCACAAGAACCACTCGGCTGATCCTTCTTCAATATGCCCTTCACCAACATGCAGTGTTTCCTTGATTGAATTAGCTCTCACAGCAATATTTGCGTGTAGAGCCTTTGCATTGAGGGCTATCTGAAAACGGCTGTGGCGCTGAAGTTGCCTGAGAATGTGGAGTTGGTGGCATGTGAAACCCGCATGTGGAGCATTCGTTTGTGTCGGATGCTCAACAAGCTTCATTTCAGTCCTAGGCACTCAAAGGGCACTAAGCATAGAGTGTGAAAACTGAGTTTCCTTGAGAGCTGCTTGGAAGCCTGATGGTGTGTGAAGTTAGTGAGCCAAATGGAGTTGTTCTCCCACAAGAACCACTCGGCTGATCCTTCTTCAATATGCCCTTCACCAACATGCAGTGTTTCCTTGATTGAATTAGCTCTCACACCAATATTTGCGTCTAGATCCTTTGCATTGAGAGGTATCTGAAAACGGCTGTGGCGCTGAAGTTGCCTGTGAATGTGGAGTTGGTGGCATGTGAAACCCGTATGTGGAGCATTCGTTTGTGTGGGATGCTCTACCAGGTTCATTCCTAGATAATGCATTCAGAGGGCACTAAGCATAGAGTGTGAAAACTGAGTTTCCTTGAGAGCTGCTTGGAAGCCTGATGGTGTGTGAAGTTAGTGAGCCAAATGGAGTTGTTCTCCCACAAGAACCACTCGGCTGATCCTTCCTCAATATGCCCTTCACCAACATGCAGTGTTTCCTTCATTGAATTAGCTCTCACACCAATATTTGCGTCTAGAGCCTTTGCATTGAGGGCTATCTGAAAACGGCTGTGGCGCTGAAGTTGCCGGAGAATGTGGAGTTGGTGGCATGTGAAACCCGCATGTGGAGCATTCGTTTGTGTCGGATGCTCAACAAGCTTCATTTCAGTCCTAGGCACTCAAAGGGCACTAAGCATAGAGTGTGAAAACTGAATTTCCTTGAGAGCTGCTTGGAAGCCTGATGGTGTGTGAACTTAGTGAGCCAAATGGAGTTGTTCTCCCACAAGAACCACTCGGCTGATCCTTCTTCAATATGCCCTTCACCAACATGCAGTGTTTCCTTGATTGAATTAGCTCTCACACCAATATTTGCGTGTAGAGCCTTTGCATTGAGGGCTATCTGAAAATGGCTGTGGCGCTGAAGATTCCTGTGAATGTGGAGTTGGTGGCATGTGAAACCCGCATGTGGAGTATTCGTTTGTTGGGATGCTCTACCAGGTTCATTCCTAGATAATGTACTCAAATGGCTCTAAGCATAGCGTGTGAAAACTGAGTTTCCTTGAGAGCTGCTTGGAAGCCTGATGGTGTGTGAAGTTAGTGAGCCCAATGGAGTTGTTCTCCCACAAGAACCACTCGGCTGATCCTTCCTCAATATGCCCTTCACCAACATGCAGTGTTTCCTTGATTGAATTAGCTCTCACACCAATATTTGCGTCTAGAGCCTTTGCATTGAGGGCTATCTGAAAACGGCTGTGGCGCTGAAGTTGCCTGAGAATGTGGAGTTGGTGGCATGTGAAACCCGCATGTGGAGCATTCGTTTGTGTGGGATGCTCTACCAGGTTCATTTCAGTCCTAGGCACTCAAAGGGCACTAAGCATAGTGTGTGAAAACTGAGTTTCCTTGAGAGCTGCTTGGAAGCCTGATGGTGTGTGAAGTTAGTGAGCCAAATGGAGTTGTTCTCCCACAAGAACCACTCGGCTGATCCTTCTTCAATATGCCCTTCACCAACATGCAGTGTTTCCTTGATTGAATTAGCTCTCACACCAATATTTGTGTCTAGAGCCTTTGCATTGAGGGCTATCTGAAAACGGCTGTGGCGCTGAAGTTGCCTGTGAATGTGGAGTTGGTGGCATGTGAAACCCGCATGTGGAGCATTCGTTTGTGTGGGATGCTCTACCAGGTTCATTCCTAGATAATGCACTCAAAGGGCACTAAGCATAGAGTGTGAAAACTGAGTTTCCTTGAGAGCTGCTTGGAAGCCTGATGGTGTGTGAAGTTAGTGAGCCAAATGGAGTTGTTCTCCCACAAGAACCACTCGGCTGATCCTTCTTCAATATGCCCTTCACCAACATGCAGTGTTTCCTTGATTGTATTGGCTCTCACACCAATATTTGCATCTAGAGCCTTTGCATTGAGGGCTATCTGAAAACGGCTGTGACGCTGAAGTTGCCTGTGAATGTGGAGTTGGTGGCATGTGAAACCCGCATGTGGAGCATTCGTTTGTTGGGATGCTCTACCAGGTTCATTCCAAGATAATGTACTCAAAGGGCTCTAAGGATAGAGTGTGAAAACTGAGTTTCCTTGAGAGCTGCTTGGAAGCCTGATGGTGTGTGAAGTTAGTGAGCCCAATGGAGTTGTTCTCCCACAAGAACCACTCGGCTGATCCTTCTTCAATATGCCCTTCACCAACATGCAGTGTTTCCTTGATTGAATTAGCTCTCACACCAATATTTGCGTCTAGAGCCTTTGCATTGAGGGCTATCTGAAAACGGCTGTGGCGCTGAAGTTGCCTGAGAATGTGGAGTTGGTGGCATGTGAAACCCGCATGTGGAGCATTCGTTTGTGTGGGATGCTCTACCAGGTTCATTCCTAGATAATGCACTCAAAGGGAACTAAGCATAGAGTGTGAAAACTGAGTTTCCTTGAGAGCTGCTTGGAAGCCTGATGGTGTGTGAAGTTAGTGAGCCAAATGGAGTTGTTCTCCCACAAGAACCACTCAGCTGATCCTTCCTCAATACGCCCTTCACCAACATGCAGTGTTTCCTTGATTGAATTAGCTCTCACACCAATATTTGTGTCTAGAGCCTTTGCATTGAGGGAAATCTGAAAACGGCTGTGGTGCTGAAGTTGCCTGTGAATGTGGAGTTGGTGGCATGTGAAACCCGCATGTGGAGCATTCGTTTGTGTGGTTATGCTCTACCAGGTTCATTCCTAGATAATGCATTCAGAGGGCACTAAGCATAGAGTGTGAAAACTGAGTTTCCTTGAGAGCTGCTTGGAAGCCTGATGGTGTGTGAAGTTAGTGAGCCAAATGGAGTTGTTCTCCCACAAGAACCACTCGGCTGATCCTTCTTCAATATGCCCTTCACCAACATGCAGTGTTTCCTTGATTGAATTAGCTCTCACACCAATATTTGCGTCTAGAGCCTTTGCATTGAGGGCTATCTGAAAACAGCTGTGGCGCTGAAGTTGCCTGTGAATGTGGAGTTGGTGGCATGTGAAACCCGCATGTGGAGCATTCGTTTGTGTGGGATGCTCTACCAGGTTCATTCCTAGTAATGCACTCAAAGGGCACTAAGCATAGAGTGTGAAAACTGAGTTTCTTTGAGAGCTGCTTGGAAGCCTGATGGTGTGTGAAGTTAGTGAGCCAAATGGAGTTGTTCTCCCACAAGAACCACTCGGCTGATCCTTCTTCAATATGCCCTTCACCAACATGCAGTGTTTCCTTGATTGTATTGGCTCTCACACCAATATTTGCATCTAGAGCCTTTGCATTGAGGGCTATCTGAAAACGGCTGTGGCGCTGAAGTTGCCTGTGAATGTGGAGTTGGTGGCATGTGAAACCCGCATGTGGAGCATTCGTTTGTTGGGATGCTCTACCAGGTTCATTCCTAGATAATGCACTCAAAGGGCACTAAGCATAGAGTGTGAAAACTGAGTTTCCTTGAGAGCTGCTTGGAAGCCTGATGGTGTGTGAAGTTAGTGAGCCCAATGGAGTTGTTCTCCCACAAGAACCACTCGGCTGATTTTTCTTCAATGTGCCCTTCACCAACATGCAGTGTTTCCTTGATTGAATTAGCTCTCACACCAATATTTGCGTCTAGAGCCTTTGCATTGAGGGCTATCTGAAAACGGCTGTGGCGCTGAAGTTGCCTGAGAATGTGGAGTTGGTGGCATGTGAAACCCACATGTGGAGCATTCGTTTGTGTGGGATGCTCTACCAGGTTCATTCCTAGATAATGCACTCAAAGGGCACTAAGCATAGAGTGTGAAAACTGAGTTTCCTTGAGAGCTGCTTGGAAGCCTGATGGTGTGTGAAGTTAGTGAGCCAAATGGAGTTGTTCTCCCACAAGAACCACTCGGCTGATCCTTCTTCAATATGCCCTTCACCAACATGCAGTGTTTCCTTGATTGTATTGGCTCTCACACCAATATTTGCATCTAGAGCCTTTGCATTGAGGGCTATCTGCAAACGGCTGTGACGCTGAAGTTGCCTGTGAATGTGGAGTTGGTGGCATGTGAAACCCGCATGTGGAGCATTCGTTTGTGTGGGATGCTCTACCAGGTTCATTCCTAGATAATGCACTCAAAGGGCACTAAGCATAGAGTGTGAAAACTGAGTTTCCTTGAGAGCTGCTTGGAAGCCTGATGGTGTGTGAAGTTAGTGAGCCAAATGGAGTTGTTCTCCCACAAGAACCACTCGGCTGATCCTTCTTCAATATGCCCTTCACCAACATGCAGTGTTTCCTTGATTGAATTAGCTCTCACACCAATATTTGCGTCTAGAGCCTTTGCATTGAGGGCTATCTGAAAACAGCTGTGGCGCTGAAGTTTCCTGTGAATGTGGAGTTGGTGGCATGTGAAACCCGCATGTGGAGCATTCGTTTGTGTGGGATGCTCTACCAGGTTCATTCCTAGATAATGCACTCAAAGGGCACTAAGCATAGAGTGTGAAAACTGAGTTTCCTTGAGAGCTGCTTGGAAGCCTGATGGTGTGTGAAGTTAGTGAGCCAAATGGAATTGTTCTCCCACAAGAACCACTCGACTGATCCTTCTTCAATATGCCCTTCACCAACATGCAGTGTTTCCTTGATTGAATTAGCTCTCACACCAATATTTGCGTCTAGAGCCTTTGCATTGAGGGCTATCTGAAAACGGCTGTGGCGCTGAAGTTGCCTGAGAATGTGGAGTTGGTGGCATGTGAAACCCGCATGTGGAGCATTCGTTTGTGTGGGATGCTCTACCAGGTTCATTCCTAGATAATGCACTCAAAGGGCACTAAGCATAGAGTGTGAAAACTGAGTTTCCTTGAGAGCTGCTTGGAAGCCTGATGGTGTGTGAAGTTAGTGAGCCAAATGGAGTTGTTCTCCCACAAGAACCACTCGACTGATCCTTCTTCAATATGCCCTTCACCAACATGCAGTGTTTCCTTGAATGTATTGGCTCTCACACCAATATTTGCATCTAGAGCCTTTGCATTGAGGGCTATCTGAAAACGGCTGTGGCGCTGAAGTTGCCTGAGAATGTGGAGTTGGTGGCATGTGAAACCCGCATGTGGAGCATTCATTTGTGTGGGATGCTGTACCAGCTTCATTTCTGTCCTAGGCACTCAAAGGGCACTAAGCATAGAGTGTGAAAACTGAGTTTCCTTGAGAGCTGCTTGGAAGCCTGATGGTGTGTGAAGTTAGTGAGCCAAATGGAGTTGTTCTCCCACAAGAACCACTCGGCTGATCCTTCTTCAATATGCCCTTCACCAACATGCAGTGTTTCCTTGATTGAATTAGCTCTCACACCAATATTTGCGTCTGGATCCTTTGCATTGAGGGCTATCTGAAAACGGCTGTGGTGCTGAATTTGCCTGTGAATGTGGAGTTGGTGGCATGTGTAACCCGCAAGTGGAGCATTCGTTTGTGTGGGATGCTCTACCAGGTTCATTCCTAGATAATGCACTCAAAGGGCACTAAGCATAGAGTGTGAAAACTGAGTTTCCTTGAGAGCTGCTTGGAAGCCTGATGGTGTGTGAAGTTAGTGAGCCAAATGGAGTTGTTCTCCCACAAGAACCACTCGACTGATCCTTCTTCAATATGCCCTTCACGAACATGCAGTGTTTCTTTTATTGAAATAGCTCTCACACCAATACTTGCATCTAGAGCCTTTGCATTGATGGCTATCTGAAAACGGCTGTGGCGCTGAAGTTGCCTGTGAATGTGGAGTTGGTGGCATGTGAAACCCGCATGTGGAGCATTCGTTTGTGTGGGATGCTCTGCCAGGTCCATTCCTAGATAATGCACTCAAAGGGCACTAAGCATAGAGTGTGAAAACTGAGTTTCCTTGAGAGCTGCTTGGAAGCCTGATGGTGTGTGAAGTTAGTGAGCCAAATGGAGTTGTTCTCCCACAAGAACCACTCGACTGATCCTTCTTCAATATGCCCTTCACCAACATGCAGTGTTTCCTTGAATGTATTGGCTCTCACACCAATATTTGCATCTAGACCCTTTGCATTGAGGGCTATCTGAAAATGGCTGTGGCGCTGAAGTTGCCTGAGAATGTGGAGTTGGTGGCATGTGAAACCCGCATGTGGAGCATTCGTTTGTGTGGGATGCTGTACCAGCTTCATTTCTGTCCTAGGCACTCAAAGGGCACTAAGCATAGAGTGTGAAAACTGAGTTTCCTTGAGAGCTGCTTGGAAGCCTGATGGTGTGTGAAGTTAGTGAGCCAAATGGAGTTGTTCTCCCACAAGAACCAGTCAGCTGATTCTTCTTCAATATGCCATTCACCAACATGCAGTGTTTCTTTGATTGAATTAGCTCTCACACCAATATTTGTGTCTAGAGCCTTTGCATTGAGGGCTATCTCAAAACGGCTGTGACGCTGAAGTTGCCTGTGAATCTGGAGTTGGTGGCATGTGAAACCCGCATGTGGAGCATTCGTTTGTGTGGGATGCTCTACCAGGTTCATTCCTAGATAATGCACTCAAAGGGCACTAAGCATAGAGTGTGAAAACTGAGTTTCCTTGAGAGCTGCTTGGAAGCCTGATGGTGGTGAAGTTAGTGAGCCAAATGGAGTTGTTCTCCCACAAGAACCACTCGACTGATACTTCTTCAATATGCCCCTTCACCAACATGCAGTGTTTCCTTGATTGAATTAGCTCTCACACCAATATTTGCGTCTAGAGCCTTTGGCATTGAGGGCTATCTGAAAATGGCTGTGGCGCTGAAGTTGCCTGAGATATGGAGTTGGTGGCATGTGAAACCCGCATGTGGAGCATTCATTTGTGTGGGTGCTCTACCAGCTTCATTTCAGTCCTAGGCACTCAAAGGGCACTAAGCAAAGAGTGTGAAAACTGAGTTTCCTTGAGAGCTGCTTGGAAGCCTGATGGTGTGTGAAGTAGTGAGCCAAATGGAGTTGTTCTTCCACAAGAACCACTCGGCTGATCCTTCTTCAATATGCCCTTCACAACATGCAGTGTTTCCTTGATTGAATTAGCTCTCACACCAATATTTGCGTCTAGAGACTTTGCATTGAGGGCTATCTGAAAACGGCTGTGGCGCTGAAGCTTGCCTGTGAATGTGGAGTTGGTGGCATGTGAAACCCGCATGTGGAGCATTCGTTTGTGTGTAATGCTCTACCAGGTTCATTCCTAGATAATGCACTCAAAGGGCACTAAGCATAGAGTGTGAAAACTGAGTTTCCTTGAGAGCTGCTTGGAAGCCTGATGGTGTGTGAAGTTAGTGAGCCAAATGAGTTGTTCTCCCACAAGAACCAGTCAGCTGATCCTTCTTCAATATGCCCTTCACCAACATGCAGTGTTTCCTTGATTGAATTAGCTCTCACACCAATATTTGCGTCTAGAGCCTTTGCATTGAGGGCTATCTGAAAACGGCTGTGGGGCTGAAGTTGCCTGTGAATGTGGAGTTGGTGGCATGTGAAACCCGCATGTGGAGCATTCGTTTGTGTGGGATGCTCTACCAGGTTCATTCCTAGATAATGCACTCAAAGGGCACTAAGTATAGAGTGTGAAAACTCAGTTTCCTTGAGAGCTGCTTGGAAGCCTGATGGTGTGTGAAGTTAGTGAGCCAAATGGAGTTGTTCTCCCACAAGAACCACTCGACTGATCCTTCTTCAATATGCCCTTCACCAACATGCAGTGTTTCCTGATTGAATTAGCTCTCACACCAATATTTGCGTCTAGAGCCTTTGCATTGAGGGCTATCTGAAAATGGCTGTGGCGCTGAAGTTGCCTGAGAATATGGAGTTGGTGGCATGTGAAACCCGCATGTGGAGCATTCATTTGTGTGGGATGCTCTACCAGCTTCATTCAGTCCTAGGCACTCAAGGGCACTAAGCATAGAGTGTGAAAACTGAGTTTCCTTGAGAGCTGCTTGGAAGCCTGATGGTGTGTGAAGTTAGTGAGCCAAATGGAGTTGTTCTCCCACAAGAACCACTCGGCTGATCCTTCTTCAATATGCCCTTCACCAACATGCAGTGTTTCCTTGATTGAATTAGCTCTCACACCAATATTTGCGTCTAGAGACTTTGCATTGAGGGCTATCTGAAAACGGCTGTGGCGCTGAAGTTGCCTGTGAATGTGGAGTTGGTGGCATGTGAAACCCGCATGTGAAGCATTCGTTTGTGTGTAATGCTCTACCAGGTTCATTCCTAGATAATGCACTCAAAGGGCACTAAGCATAGAGTGTGAAAACTGAGTTTCCTTGAGAGCTGCTTGGAAGCCTGATGGTGTGTGAAGTTAGTGAGCCAAATGGAGTTGTTCTCCCACAAGAACCACTCGGCTGATCCTTCTTCAATATGCCCTTCACCAACATGCAGTGTTTCCTTGATTGAATTAGCTCTCACACCAATATTTGCGTCTAGAGCCTTTGCATTGAGGGCTATCTGAAAACGGCTGTGGCGCTGAAGTTGCCTGTGAATGTGGAGTTGGTGGCATGTGAAACCCGCATGTGGAGCATTCGTTTGTTGGGATGCTCTACCAGGTTCATTCCTAGATAATGCACTCAAAGGGCACTAAGCATAGAGTGTGAAAACTGAGTTTCCTTGAGAGCTGCTTGGAAGCATGGTGGTGTGTGAAGTTAGTGAGCCCAATGGAGTTGTTCTCCCACAAGAATCACTCGGCTGATCCTTCTTCAATATGCCCTTCACCAACATGCAGTGTTTCCTTGATTGAATTAGCTCTCACACCAATATTTGCTCCTAGAGCCTTTGCATTGAGGGCTATCTGAAAATGGATGTGGCGCTGAAATTGCCTGAGAATGTGGAATTGGTGGCATGTGAAACCCGCATGTGGAGCATTCGTTTGTTGGGATGCTCTACCAGGTTCATTCCTAGATAATGCACTCAAAGGGCACTAAGCATAGAGTGTGAAAACTGAGTTTCCTTGAGAGCTGCTTGGAAGCCTGATGGTGTGTGAAGTTAGTGAGCCAAATGGACTTGTTCTCCCACAAGAACCACTCGGCTGATCCTTCTTCAATATGCCCTTCACCAACATGCAGTGTTTCCTTGATTGAATTAGCTCTCACACCAATATTTGCGTCTAGAGCCTTTGCATTGAGGGCTATCTGAAAATGGCTGTGGCGCTGAAGTTGCCTGAGAATGTGGAGTTGGTGGCATGTGAAACCCGCATGTGGAGCATTCGTTTGTGTGGGATGCTCTACCAGCTTCATTTCTGTCCTAGGCACTCAAAGGGCACTAAGCATAGAGTGTGAAAACTGAGTTTCCTTGAGAGCTGCTTGGAAGCCTGATGGTGTGTGAAGTTAGTGAGCCAAATGGAGTTGTTCTCCCACAAGAACCACTCGGCTGATCCTTCTTCAATATGCCCTTCACCAACATGCAGTGTTTCCTTGATTGAATTAGCTCTCACACCAATATTTGCGTCTGGATGCTTTGCATTGAGGGCTATCTGAAAACGGCTGTGGTGCTGAATTTGCCTGTGAATGTGGAGTTGGTGGCATGTGTAACCCGCATGTGGAGCATTCGTTTGTGTGGGATGCTCTACCAGGTTCATTCCTAGATAATGCACTCAAAGGGCACTAAGCATAGAGTGTGAAAACTGAGTTTCCTTGAGAGCTGCTTGGAAGCCTGATGGTGTGTGAAGTTAGTGAGCCCAATGGAGTTGTTCTCCCACAAGAACCACTCGGCTGATCCTTCTTCAATATGCCCTTCACCAACATGCAGTGTTTCTTTGATTGAAATAGCTCTCACACCAATATTTGCATCTAGAGCCTTTGCATTGATGGCTATCTGAAAACGGCTGTGGCGCTGAAGTTGCCTGTGAATGTGGAGTTGGTGGCATGTGAAACCCACATGTGGAGCATTCGTTTGTGTGGGATGCTCTACCAGATTCATTTCAGTCCTAGGCACTCAAAGGGCACTAAGCATAGAGTGTGAAAACTGAGTTTCCTTGAGAGCTGCTTGGAAGCCTGATGGTGTGTGAAGTTAGTGAGCCCAATGGAGTTGTTCTCCCACAAGAACCACTCGGCTGATCCTTCTTCAATATGCCCTTCACCAACATGCAGTGTTTCCTTGATTGAATTAGCTCTCACACCAATATTTGCTCCTAGAGCCTTTGCATTGAGGGCTATCTGAAAACGGCTGTGGCGCTGAAGTTGCCTGTGAATGTGGAGTTGGTGGCATGTGAAACCCGCATGTGGAGCATTCGTTTGTGTGGGATGCTCTACCAGGTTCATTCCTAGATAATGCACTCAAAGGGCACTAAGCATAGAGTGTGAAAACTGAGTTTCCTTGAGAGCTGCTTGGAAGCCTGATGGTGTGTGAAGTTAGTGAGCCAAATGGAGTTGTTCTCCCACAAGTACCACTCGGCTGATTCTTCTTCAATATGCCCTTCACCAACATGCAGTGTTTCCTTGATTGAATTAGCTCTCACACCAATATTTGCGTCTGGATCCTTTGCATTGAGGGCTATCTGAAAACGGCTGTGGTGCTGAATTTGCCTGTGAATGTGGAGTTGGTGGCATGTGTAACCCGCATGTGGAGCATTCGTTTGTGTTAGATGCTCTACCAGGTTCATTCCTAGATAATGCACTCAAAGGGCACTAAGCATAGAGTGTGAAAACTGAGTTTCCTTGAGAGCTGCTTGGAAGCCTGGTGCTTTGTGAAGTTAGTGAGCCAAATGGAGTTGTTCTCCCACAAGAACCACTCGGCTGATCCTTCTTCAATATGCCCTTCACCAACATGCAGTGTTTCCTTGATTGAATTAGCTCTCACACCAATATTTGCTCCTAGAGCCTTTGCATTGAGGGCTATCTGAAAACGGATGTGGCGCTGAAGTTGCCTGAGAATGTGGAATTGGTGTCATGTGAAACCCGCAAGTGGAGCATTCGTTTGTTGGGATGCTCTACCAGGTTCATTCCTAGATAATGCACTCAAAGGGCACTAAGCATAGAGTGTGAAAACTGAGTTTCCTTGAGAGCTGCTTGGAAGCCTGATGGTGTGTGAAGTTAGTGAGCCAAATGGAGTTGTTCTCCCACAAGAACCACTCCACTGATGCTTCTTCAATATGCCCTTCACCAACATGCAGTGTTTCCTTGATTGAATTAGCTCTCACACCAATATTTGCGTCTAGAGCCTTTGCATTGAACGCTATCTGAAAACAGCTGTGGCGCTGAAGTTTCCTGTGAATGTGGAGTTGGTGGCATGTGAAACCCGCATGTGGAGCATTCGTTTGTGTGGGATGCTCTACCAGATTCATTTCAGTCCTAGATAATGCACTCAAAGGGCACTAAGCATAGAGTGTGAAAACTGAGTTTCCTTGAGAGCTGCTTGGAAGCCTGATGGTGTGTGAAGTTAGTGAGCCAAATGGAGTTGTTCTCCCACAAGAACCACTCGACTGATCCTTCTTCAATATGCCCTTCACCAACATGCAGTGTTTCCTTGATTGAATTAGCACTCACACCAATATTTGCGTCTAGAGCCTTTGCATTGAGGGCTATCTGAAAACGGCTGTGGTGCTGAAGTTGCCTGAGAATGTGGAGTTGGTGGCATGTGAAACCCGCATGTGGAGCATTCGTTTGTGTGGGATGCTCTACCAGGTTCATTCCTAGATAATGCACTCAAAGGGCACTAAGCATAGAGTGTGAAAACTGAGTTTCCTTGAGAGCTGCTTGGAAGCCTGATGGTGTGTGAAGTTAGTGAGCCAAATGGAGTTGTTCTCCCACAAGAACCACTCCACTGATCCTTCTTCAATATGCCCTTCACCAACATGCAGTGTTTCCTTGATTGAATTAGCTCTCACACCAATATTTGCGTCTAGAGCCTTTGCATTGAAGGCTATCTGAAAACAGCTGTGGCGCTGAAGTTTCCTGTGAATGTGGAGTTGGTGGCATGTGAAACCCGCATGTGGAGCATTCGTTTGTGTGGGATGCTCTACCAGATTCATTTCAGTCCTAGATAATGCACTCAAAGGGCACTAAGCATAGAGTGTGAAAACTGAGTTTCCTTGAGAGCTGCTTGGAAGCATGGTGGTGTGTGAGGTTAGTGAGCCCAATGGAGTTGTTCTCCCACAAGAACCACTCGGCTGATCCTTCTTCAATATGCCCTTCACCAACATGCAGTGTTTCCTTGATTGAATTAGCTCTCACACCAATATTTGCGTCTGGATGCTTTGCATTGAGGGCTATCTGAAAACGGCTGTGGTGCTGAATTTGCCTGTGAATGTGGAGTTGGTGGCATGTGTAACCCGCATGTGGAGCATTCGTTTGTGTGGGATGCTCTACCAGGTTCATTCCTAGATAATGCACTCAAAGGGCACTAAGCATAGAGTGTGAAAACTGAGTTTCCTGAGAGCTGCTTGGAGCCTGATGGTGTGTGAAGTTAGTGAGCCAAATGGAGTTGTTCTCCCACAAGAACCACTCGGCTGATCCTTCTTCAATATGCCCTTCACCAACATGCAGTGTTTCTTTGATTGAAATAGCTCTCACACCAATATTTGCATCTAGAGCCTTTGCATTGATGGCTATCTGAAAACGGCTGTGGCGCTGAAGTTGCCTGTGAATTTGGAGTTGGTGGCATGTGAAACCCACATGTGGAGCATTCGTTTGTGTGAGATGCTCTACCAGGTTCATTCCTAGATAATGCACTCAAAGGGCACTAAGCATAGAGTGTGAAACTGAGTTTCCTTGAGAGCTGCTTGGAAGCCTGATGGGTGTGTGAAGTTAGTGAGCCAAATGGAGTTGTTCTCCCACAAGAACCACTCGGCTGATCCTTCTTCAATATGCCCTTCACCAACATGCAGTGTTTCCTTGATTGAATTAGCTCTCACACCAATATTTGCTCCTAGAGCCTTTGCATTGAGGGCTATCTGAAAACGGATGTGACGCTAAAGTTGCCTGAGAATGTGGAATTGGTGGCATGTGAAACCCGCATGTGGAGCATTCGTTTGTTGGGATGCTCTACCAGGTTCATTCCTAGATAATGCACTCAAAGGGCACTAAGCATAGAGTGTGAAAACTGAGTTTCCTTGAGAGCTGCTTTTAAGCCTGATGGTGTGTGAAGTTAGTGAAGCCAAATGGAGTTGTTCTCCCACAAGAACCACTCCACTGATCCTTCTGCAATATGCCCTTCACCAACATGCAGTGTTTCCTTGATTGAATTAGCTCTCACACCAATATTTGCGTCTAGAGCCTTTGCATTGAGGGTTATCTGAAAACGGCTGTGGCGCTGAAGTTGCCTGTGAATGTGGAGTTGGTGGCATGTGAAACCCACATGTGGAGCATTCGTTTGTGTGGGATGCTCTACCAGCTTCATTTCAGTCCTAGGCACTCAAAGGGCACTAAGCATAGAGTGTGAAAACTGAGTTTCCTTGAGAGCTGCTTGGAAGCCTGATGGTGTGTGAAGTTAGTGAGCCAAATGGAGTTGTTCTCCCACAAGAACCACTCGACTGATCCTTCTTCAATATGCCCTTCACCAACATGCAGTGTTTCCTTGATTGAATTAGCTCTCACACCAATATTTGCGTCTAGAGCCTTTGCATTGAGGGCTATCTGAAAACGGCTGTGGCGCTGAAGTTGCCTGTGAATGTGGAGTTGGTGGCATGTGAAACCCGCATGTGGAGCATTCGTTTGTGTGGGATGCTCTACCAGGTTCATTCCTAGATAATGCACTCAAAGGGCACTAAGCATAGAGTGTGAAAACTGAGTTTCCTTGAGAGCTGCTTGGAAGCCTGATGGTGTGTGAAGTTAGTGAGCCAAATGGAGTTGTTCTCCCACAAGAACCACTCGACTGATCCTTCTTCAATATGCCCTTCACCAACATGCAATGTTTCCTTGATTGAATTAGCTCTCACACCAATATTTGCGTCTAGAGCCTTTGCATTGAGGGCTATCTGAAAATGGCTGTGGCGCTGAAGTTGCCTGAGAATGTGGAGTTGGTGGCATGTGAAACCCGCATGTGGAGCATTCATTTGTGTGAGATGCTGTACCAGCTTCATTTCAGTCCTAGGCACTCAAAGGGCACTAAGCATAGAGTGTGAAAACTGAGTTTCCTTGAGAGCTGCTTGGAAGCCTGATGGTGTGTGAAGTTAGTGAGCCAAATGGAGTTGTTCTCCCACAAGTACCACTCGGCTGATTCTTCTTCAATATGCCCTTCACCAACATGCAGTGTTTCCTTGATTGAATTAGCTCTCACACCAATATTTGCGTCTGGATCCTTTGCATTGAGGGCTATCTGAAAACGGCTGTGGTGCTGAATTTTCCTGTGAATGTGGAGTTGGTGGCATGTGTAACCCGCATGTGGAGCATTCGTTTGTGTGGGATGCTCACCAAGTTTATTCCTAGATAATGCACTCAAAGGGCACTAAGCATAGAGTGTGAAAACTGAGTTTCCTTGAGAGCTGCTTGGAAGCCTGGTGGTTTGTGAAGTTAGTGAGCCAAATGGAGTTGTTCTCCCACAAGAACCACTCGGCTGATCCTTCTTCAATATGCCCTTCACCAACATGCAGTGTTTCCTTGATTGAATTAGCTCTCACACCAATATTTGCTCCTAGAGCCTTTGCATTGAGGGCTATCTGAAAACGGATGTGGCGCTGAAGTTGCCTGAGAATGTGGAATTGGTGGCATGTGAAACCCGCAAGTGGAGCATTCGTTTGTTGGGATGCTCTACCAGGTTCATTCCTAGATAATGCACTCAAAGGGCACTAAGCATAGAGTGTGAAAACTGAGTTTCCTTGAGAGCTGCTTGGAAGCCTGATGGTGTGTGAAGTTAGTGAGCCAAATGGAGTTGTTCTCCACAAGAACCACTCCACTGATCCTTCTTCAATATGCCCTTCACCAACATGCAGTGTTTCCTTGATTGAATTAGCTCTCACACCAATATTTGCGTCTAGAGCCTTTGCATTGAAGGCTATCTGAAAACAGCTGTGGCGCTGAAGTTTCCTGTGAATGTGGAGTTGGTGGCATGTGAAACCCGCATGTGGAGCATTCGTTTGTGTGGGATGCTCTACCAGATTCATTTCAGTCCTAGATAATGCACTCAAAGGGCACTAAGCATAGAGTGTGAAAACTGAGTTTCCTTGAGAGCTGCTTGGAAGCCTGATGGTGTGTGAAGTTAGTGAGCCAAATGGAGTTGTTCTCCCACAAGAACCACTCGACTGATCCTTCTTCAATATGCCCTTCACCAACATGCAGTGTTTCCTTGATTGAATTAGCTCTCACACCAATATTTGCGTCTAGAGCCTTTGCATTGAGGGCTATCTGAAAATGGCTGTGGTGCTGAAGTTGCCTGAGAATGTGGAGTTGGTGGCATGTGAAACCCGCATGTGGAGCATTCGTTTGTGTGGGATGCTCTACCAGGTTCATTCCTAGATAATGCACTCAAAGGGCACTAAGCATAGAGTGTGAAAACTGAGTTTCCTTGAGAGCTGCTTGGAAGCCTGATGGTGTGTGAAGTTAGTGAGCCAAATGGAGTTGTTCTCCCACAAGAACCACTCCACTGATCCTTCTTCAATATGCCCTTCACCAACATGCAGTGTTTCCTTGATTGAATTAGCTCTCACACCAATATTTGCGTCTAGAGCCTTTTCATTGAAGGCTATCTGAAAACAGCTGTGGCGCTGAAGTTTCCTGTGAATGTGGAGTTGGTGGCATGTGAAACCCGCATGTGGAGCATTCGTTTGTGTGGGATGCTCTACCAGATTCATTTCAGTCCTAGATAATGCACTCAAAGGGCACTAAGCATAGAGTGTGAAAACTGAGTTTCCTTGAGAGCTGCTTGGAAGCCTGATGGTGTGTGAAGTTAGTGAGCCAAATGGAGTTGTTCTCCCACAAGAACCACTCGACTGATCCTTCTTCAATATGCCCTTCACCAACATGCACTGTTTCCTTGAATGTATTGGCTCTCACACCAATATTTGCATCTAGAGCCTTTGCATTGAGGGCTATCTGAAAACGGCTGTGGCGCTGAAGTTGCCTGAGAATGTGGATTTGGTGGCATGTGAAACCCGCATGTGGAGCATTCATTTGTGTGGGATGCTGTACCAGCTTCATTTCTGTCCTAGGCACTCAAAGGGCACTAAGCATAGAGTGTGAAAACTGAGTTTCCTTGAGAGCTGCTTGGAAGCCTGATGGTGTGTGAAGTTAGTGAGCCAAATGGAGTTGTTCTCCCACAAGAACCACTCGGCTGATCCTTCTTCAATATGCCCTTCACCAACATGCAGTGTTTCCTTGATTGAATTAGCTCTCACACCAATATTTGCGTCTGGATCCTTTGCATTGAGGGCTATCTGAAAACGGCTGTGGTGCTGAATTTGCCTGTGAATGTGGAGTTGGTGGCATGTGAAACCCGCAAGTGGAGCATTCGTTTGTGTGGGATGCTCTACCAGGTTCATTCCTAGATAATGCACTCAAAGGGCACTAAGCATAGAGTGTGAAAACTGAGTTTCCTTGAGAGCTGCTTGGAAGCCTGATGGTGTGTGAAGTTAGTGAGCCAAATGGAGTTGTTCTCCCACAAGAACCACTCGACTGATCCTTCTTCAATATGCCCTTCACGAACATGCAGTGTTTCTTTGATTGAAATAGCTCTCACACCAATATTTGCATCTAGAGCCTTTGCATTGATGGCTATCTGAAAACGGCTGTGGCGCTGAAGTTGCCTGTGAATGTGGAGTTGGTGGCATGTGAAACCCGCATGTGGAGCATTCGTTTGTGTGGGATGCTCTGCCAGGTCCATTCCTAGATAATGCACTCAAAGGGCACTAAGCATAGAGTGTGAAAACTGAGTTTCCTTGAGAGGTGCTTGGAAGCCTGATGGTGTGTGAAGTTAGTGAGCCAAATGGAGTTGTTCTCCCACAAGAACCACTCGACTGATCCTTCTTCAATATGCCCTTCACCAACATGCAGTGTTTCCTTGAATGTATTGGCTCTCACACCAATATTTGCATCTAGAGCCTTTGCATTGAGGGCTATCTGAAAATGGCTGTGGCGCTGAAGTTGCCTGAGAATGTGGAGTTGGTGGCATGTGAAACCCGCATGTGGAGCATTCGTTTGTGTGGGATGCTGTACCAGCTTCATTTCTGTCCTAGGCACTCAAAGGGCACTAAGCATAGAGTGTGAAAACTGAGTTTCCTTGAGAGCTGCTTGGAAGCCTGATGGTGTTTGAAGTTAGTGAGCCAAATGGAGTTGTTCTCCCACAAGAACCACTCGGCTGATCCTTCTTCAATATGCCCTTCACCAACATGCAGTGTTTCCTTGATTGAATTAGCTCTCACACCAATATTTGCGTCTAGAGACTTTGCATTGAGGGCTATCTGAAAACGGCTGTGGCGCTGAAGTTGCCTGAGAATGTGGAGTTGGTGGCATGTGAAACCCGCATGTGGAGCATTCGTTTGTGTGGGATGCTCTACCAGGTTCATTCCTAGATAATGCACTCAAAGGGCACTAAGCATAGAGTGTGAAAACTGAGTTTCCTTGAGAGCTGCTTGGAAGCCTGATGGTGTGTGAAGTTAGTGAGCCAAATGGAGTTGTTCTCCCACAAGAACCACTCGGCTGATCCTTCTTCAATATGCCCTTCACCAACATGCAGTGTTTCCTTGATTGAATTAGCTCTCACACCAATATTTGCTCCTAGAGCCTTTGCATTGAGGGCTATCTGAAAATGGATGTGGCGCTGAAATTGCCTGAGAATGTGGAATTGGTGGCATGTGAAACCCGCATGTGGAGCATTCGTTTGTTGGGATGCTCTACCAGGTTCATTCCTAGATAATGCACTCAAAGGGCATTAAGCATAGAGTGTGAAAACTGAGTTTCCTTGAGAGCTGCTTGGAAGCCTGATGGTGTGTGAAGTTAGTGAGCCAAATGGACTTGTTCTCCCACAAGAACCACTCGGCTGATCCTTCTTCAATATGCCCTTCACCAACATGCAGTGTTTCCTTGATTGAATTAGCTCTCACACCAATATTTGCGTCTAGAGCCTTTGCATTGAGGGCTATCTGAAAATGGCTGTGGCGCTGAAGTTGCCTGAGAATGTGGAGTTGGTGGCATGTGAAACCCGCATGTGGAGCATTCGTTTGTGTGGGATGCTGTACCAGCTTCATTTCTGTCCTAGGCACTCAAAGGGCACTAAGCATAGAGTGTGAAAACTGAGTTTCCTTGAGAGCTGCTTGGAAGCCTGATGGTGTGTGAAGTTAGTGAGCCAAATGGAGTTGTTCTCCCACAAGAACCACTCGGCTGATTCTTCTTCAATATGCCCTTCACCAACATGCAGTGTTTCCTTGATTGAATTAGCTCTCACACCAATATTTGCGTCTGGATGCTTTGCATTGAGGGCTATCTGAAAACGGCTGTGGTGCTGAATTTGCCTGTGAATGTGGAGTTGGTGGCATGTGTAACCCGCATGTGGAGCATTCGTTTGTGTGGGATGCTCTACCAGGTTCATTTCTAGATAATGCACTCAAAGGACACTAAGCATAGAGTGTGAAAACTGAGTTTCCTTGAGAGCTGCTTGGAAGCCTGATGGTGTGTGAAGTTAGTGAGCCAAATGGAGTTGTTCTCCCACAAGAACCACTCGGCTGATCCTTCTTCAATATGCCCTTCACCAACATGCAGTGTTTCCTTGATTGAATTAGCTCTCACACCAATATTTGCGTCTAGAGCCTTTGCATTGAGGGCTATCTGAAAACGGATGTGGCGCTAAAGTTGCCTGTGAATGTGGAATTGGTGGCATGTGAAACTCGCATGTGGAGCATTCGTTTGTTGGGATGCTCTACCAGGTTCATTCCTAGATAATGCACTCAAAGGACACTAAGCATAGAGTGTGAAAACTGAGTTTCCTTGAGAGCTGCTTGGAAGCCTGATGGTGTGTGAAGTTAGTGAGCCAAATGGACTTGTTCTCCCACAAGAACCACTCCACTGATTCTTCTTCAATATGCCCTTCACCAACATGCAGTGTTTCCTTGATTGAATTAGCTCTCACACCAATATTTGCGTCTAGAGCCTTTGCATTGAGGGTTATCTGAAAACGGCTGTGGCGCTGAAGTTGCCTGTGAATGTGGAGTTGGTGGCATGTGAAACCCGCATGTGGAGCATTCGTTTGTGTGGGATGCTCTGCCAGGTCCATTCCTAGATAATGCACTCAAAGGGCACTAAGCATAGAGTGTGAAAACTGAGTTTCCTTGAGAGGTGCTTGGAAGCCTGATGGTGTGTGAAGTTAGTGAGCCAAATGGAGTTGTTCTCCCACAAGAACCACTCGACTGATCCTTCTTCAATATGCCCTTCACCAACATGCAGTGTTTCCTTGAATGTATTGGCTCTCACACCAATATTTGCATCTAGAGCCTTTGCATTGAGGGCTATCTGAAAATGGCTGTGGCGCTGAAGTTGCCTGAGAATGTGGAGTTGGTGGCATGTGAAACCCGCATGTGGAGCATTCGTTTGTGTGGGATGCTGTACCAGCTTCATTTCTGTCCTAGGCACTCAAAGGGCACTAAGCATAGAGTGTGAAAACTGAGTTTCCTTGAGAGCTGCTTGGAAGCCTGATGGTGTTTGAAGTTAGTGAGCCAAATGGAGTTGTTCTCCCACAAGAACCACTCGGCTGATCCTTCTTCAATATGCCCTTCACCAACATGCAGTGTTTCCTTGATTGAATTAGCTCTCACACCAATATTTGCGTCTAGAGACTTTGCATTGAGGGCTATCTGAAAACGGCTGTGGCGCTGAAGTTGCCTGAGAATGTGGAGTTGGTGGCATGTGAAACCCGCATGTGGAGCATTCGTTTGTGTGGGATGCTCTACCAGGTTCATTCCTAGATAATGCACTCAAAGGGCACTAAGCATAGAGTGTGAAAACTGAGTTTCCTTGAGAGCTGCTTGGAAGCCTGATGGTGTGTGAAGTTAGTGAGCCAAATGGAGTTGTTCTCCCACAAGAACCACTCGGCTGATCCTTCTTCAATATGCCCTTCACCAACATGCAGTGTTTCCTTGATTGAATTAGCTCTCACACCAATATTTGCTCCTAGAGCCTTTGCATTGAGGGCTATCTGAAAATGGATGTGGCGCTGAAATTGCCTGAGAATGTGGAATTGGTGGCATGTGAAACCCGCATGTGGAGCATTCGTTTGTTGGGATGCTCTACCAGGTTCATTCCTAGATAATGCACTCAAAGGGCATTAAGCATAGAGTGTGAAAACTGAGTTTCCTTGAGAGCTGCTTGGAAGCCTGATGGTGTGTGAAGTTAGTGAGCCAAATGGACTTGTTCTCCCACAAGAACCACTCGGCTGATCCTTCTTCAATATGCCCTTCACCAACATGCAGTGTTTCCTTGATTGAATTAGCTCTCACACCAATATTTGCGTCTAGAGCCTTTGCATTGAGGGCTATCTGAAAATGGCTGTGGCGCTGAAGTTGCCTGAGAATGTGGAGTTGGTGGCATGTGAAACCCGCATGTGGAGCATTCGTTTGTGTGGGATGCTGTACCAGCTTCATTTCTGTCCTAGGCACTCAAAGGGCACTAAGCATAGAGTGTGAAAACTGAGTTTCCTTGAGAGCTGCTTGGAAGCCTGATGGTGTGTGAAGTTAGTGAGCCAAATGGAGTTGTTCTCCCACAAGAACCACTCGGCTGATTCTTCTTCAATATGCCCTTCACCAACATGCAGTGTTTCCTTGATTGAATTAGCTCTCACACCAATATTTGCGTCTGGATGCTTTGCATTGAGGGCTATCTGAAAACGGCTGTGGTGCTGAATTTGCCTGTGAATGTGGAGTTGGTGGCATGTGTAACCCGCATGTGGAGCATTCGTTTGTGTGGGATGCTCTACCAGGTTCATTTCTAGATAATGCACTCAAAGGGCACTAAGCATAGAGTGTGAGAACTGAGTTTCCTTGAGAGCTGCTTGGAAGCCTGATGGTGTGTGAAGTTAGTGAGCCAAATGGAGTTGTTCTCCCACAAGAACCACTCGGCTGATCCTTCTTCAATATGCCCTTCACCAACATGCAGTGTTTCTTTGATTGAAATAGCTCTCACACCAATATTTGCATCTAGAGCCTTTGCATTGATGGCTATCTGAAAACGGCTGTGGCGCTGAAGTTGCCTGTGAATGTGGATTTGGTGGCATGTGAAACCCACATGTGGAGCATTCGTTTGTGTGGGATGCTCTACCAGATTCATTTCAGTCCTAGGCACTCAAAGGGCACTAAGCATAGAGTGTGAAAACTGAGTTTCCTTGAGAGCTGCTTGGAAGCCTGATGGTGTGTGAAGTTAGTGAGCCAAATGGAGTTGTTCTCCCACAAGAACCACTCGGCTGATCCTTCTTCAATATGCCCTTCACCAACATGCAGTGTTTCCTTGATTGAATTAGCTCTCACACCAATATTTGCTCCTAGAGCCTTTGCATTGAGGGCTATCTGAAAACGGCTGTGGCGCTGAAGTTTCCTGTGAATGTGGAGTTGGTGGCATGTGAAACCCACATGTGGAGCATTCGTTTGTGTGGGATGCTCTACCAGGTTCATTCCTAGATAATGCACTCAAAGGACACTAAGCATAGAGTGTGAAAACTGAGTTTCCTTGAGAGCTGCTTGGAAGCCTGATGGTGTGTGAAGTTAGTGAGCCAAATGGAGTTGTTCTCCCACAAGAACCACTCGGCTGATCCTTCTTCAATATGCCCTTCACCAACATGCAGTGTTTCCTTGATTGAATTAGCTCTCACACCAATATTTGCTCCTAGAGCCTTTGCATTGAGGGCTATCTGAAAACGGATGTGGCGCTAAAGTTGCCTGTGAATGTGGAATTGGTGGCATGTGAAACTCGCATGTGGAGCATTCGTTTGTTGGGATGCTCTACCAGGTTCATTCCTAGATAATGCACTCAAAGGACACTAAGCATAGAGTGTGAAAACTGAGTTTCCTTGAGAGCTGCTTTTAAGCCTGATGGTGTGTGAAGTTAGTGAGCCAAATGGAGTTGTTCTCCCACAAGAACCACTCCACTGATTCTTCTTCAATATGCCCTTCACCAACATGCAGTGTTTCCTTGATTGAATTAGCTCTCACACCAATATTTGCGTCTAGAGCCTTTGCATTGAGGGTTATCTGAAAACGGCTGTGGCGCTGAAGTTGCCTGTGAATGTGGAGTTGGTGGCATGTGAAACCCGCATGTGGAGCATTCGTTTGTGTGGGATGCTCTACCAGCTTCATTTCAGTCCTAGGCACTCAAAGGGCACTAAGCATAGAGTGTGAAAACTGAGTTTCCTTGAGAGCTGCTTGGAAGCCTGATGGTGTGTGAAGTTAGTGAGCCAAATGGACTTGTTCTCCCACAAGAACCACTCGGCTGATCCTTCTTCAATATGCCCTTCACCAACATGCAGTGTGTCCTTGATTGAATTAGCTCTCACACCAATATTTGCGTCTAGAGCCTTTGCATTGAGGGCTATCTGAAAACGGCTGTGGCGCTGAAGTTGCCTGTGAATGTGGAGTTGGTGGCATGTGAAACCCGCATGTGGAGCATTCGTTTGTGTGGGATGCTCTACCAGGTTCATTCCTAGATAATGCACTCAAAGGGCACTAAGCATAGAGTGGGAAAACTGAGTTTCCTTGAGAGCTGCTTGGAAGCCTGATGGTGTGTGAAGTTAGTGAGCCAAATGGAGTTGTTCTCCCACAAGAACCACTCGACTGATCCTTCTTCAATATGCCCTTCACCAACATGCAGTGTTTCCTTGATTGAATTAGCTCTCACACCAATATTTGCGTCTAGAGCCTTTGCATTGAGGGTTATCTGAAAACGGCTGTGGCGCTGAAGTTGCCTGAGAATGTGGAGTTGGTGGCATGTGAAACCCGCATGTGGAGCATTCGTTTGTGTGGGATGCTCTACCAGGTTCATTCCTAGATAATGCACTCAAAGGGCACTAAGCATAGAGTGTGAAAACTGAGTTTCCTTGAGAGCTGCTTGGAAGCCTGATGGTGTGTGAAGTTAGTGAGCCAAATGGAGTTGTTCTCCCACAAGAACCACTCGGCTGATCCTTCTTCAATATGCCCTTCACCAACATGCAGTGTTTCCTTGATTGTATTGGCTCTCACACCAATATTTGCATCTAGAGCCTTTGCATTGAGGGCGATCTGAAAGCGGCTGTGACGCTGAAGTTGCCTGTGAATGTGGAGTTGGTGGCATGTGAAACCCGCATGTGGAGCATTCGTTTGTTGGGATGCTCTACCAGGTTCATTCCTAGATAATGCACTCAAAGGGCACTAAGCATAGAGTGTGAAAACTGAGTTTCCTTGAGAGCTGCTTGGAAGCATGGTGGTGTGTGAAGTTAGTGAGCCAAATGGAGTTGTTCTCCCACAAGAACCACTCGGCTGATCCTTCTTCAATATGCCCTTCACCAACATGCAGTGTTTCCTTGATTGAATTAGCTCTCACACCAATATTTGCTCCTAGAATCTTTGCATTGAGGGCTATCTGAAAATGGATGTGGCGCTGAAATTGCCTGAGAATGTGGAATTGGTGGCATGTGAAACCCGCATGTGGAGCATTCGTTTGTTGGGATGCTCTACCAGGTTCATTCCTAGATAATGCACTCAAAGGGCACTAAGCATAGAGTGTGAAAACTGAGTTTCCTTGAGAGCTGCTTGGAAGCCTGATGGTGTGTGAAGTTAGTGAGCCAAATGGACTTGTTCTCCCACAAGAACCACTCGGCTGATCCTTCTTCAATATGCCCTTCACCAACATGCAGTGTTTCCTTGATTGAATTAGCTCTCACACCAATATTTGCGTCTGGAGCCTTTGCATTGAGGGCTATCTGAAAATGGCTGTGGCGCTGAAGTTGCCTGAGAATGTGGAGTTGGTGGCATGTGAAACCCGCATGTGGAGCATTCGTTTGTGTGGGATGCTCTACCAGATTCATTTCAGTCCTAGATAATGCACTCAAAGGGCACTAAGCATAGAGTGGGAAAACTGAGTTTCCTTGAGAGCTGCTTGGAAGCCTGATGGTGTGTGAAGTTAGTGAGCCAAATGGAGTTGTTCTCCCACAAGAACCACTCGACTGATCCTTCTTCAATATGCACTTCACGAACATGCAGTGTTTCTTTGATTGAAATAGCTCTCACACCAATATTTGCATCTAGAGCCTTTGCATGGATGTCTATCTGAAAACGGCTGTGGCGCTGAAGTTGCCTGTGAATGTGGAGTTGGTGGCATGTGAAACCCGCATGTGGAGCATTCGTTTGTGTGGGATGCTCTGCCAGGTCCATTCCTAGATAATGCACTCAAAGGGCACTAAGCATAGAGTGTGAAAACTGAGTTTCCTTGAGAGCTGCTTGGAAGCCTGATGGTGTGTGAAGTTAGTGAGCCAAATGGAGTTGTTCTCCCACAAGAACCACTCGCCTGATTCTTCTTCAATATGCCATTCACCAACATGCAGTGTTTACTTGATTGAATTAGCTCTCACACCAATATCTCAAAACGGCTGTTACGTTGAAGTTGCCTGTGAATGTGGAGTTGGTGGCATGTGAAACCCGCATGTGGAGCATTCGTTTGTGTGGGATGCTCTACCAGGTTCATTCCTAGATAATGCACTCAAAGGGCACTAAGCATAGAGTGTGAAAACTGAGTTTCCTTGAGAGCTGCTTGGAAGCCTGATGGTGTGTGAAGTTAGTGAGCCAAATGGAGTTGTTCTCCCACAAGAACCACTCGGCTGATCCTTCCTCAATATGCCCTTCACCAACATGCAGTGTTTCTTTGATTGAAATAGCTCTCACACCAATATTTGCATCTAGAGCCTTTGCATTGATCGCTATCTGAAAACGGCTGTGGCGCTGAAGTTGCCTGTGAATGTGGAGTTGGTGGCATGTGAAACCCGCATGTGGAGCATTCGTTTGTGTGGGATGCTCTGCCAGGTCGATTCCTAGATAATGAACTCAAAGGGCACTAAGCATAGAGTGTGAAAACTGAGTTTCCTTGAGAGCTGCTTGGAAGCCTGATGGTGTGTGAAGTTAGTGAGCCAAATGGAGTTGTTCTCCCACAAGAACCAGTCAGCTGATTCTTCTTCAATATGCCATTCACCAACGTGAAGTGTTTCCTTGATTGAATTAGCTCTCACACCAATATTTGTGTCTAGAGCCTTTGCATTGAGGGCTATCTGAAAACGGATGTGGCGCTGAAGTTGCCTGTGAATGTGGAGTTGGTGGCATGTGAAACCCGCATGTGGAGCATTCGTTTGTGTGTAATGCTCTACCAGGTTCATTCCTAGATAATGCACTGAAAGGGCACTAAGCATAGAGTGTGAAAACTGAGTTTCCTTGAGAGCTGCTTGGAAGCCTGATGGTGTGTGAAGTTAGTGAGCCAAATGGAGTTGTTCTCCCACAAGAACCACTCGGCTGATCCTTCTTCAATATGCCCTTCACCAACATGCAGTGTTTCCTTGATTGAATTAGCTCTCACACCAATATTTGCGTCTAGAGCCTTTGCATTGAGGGCTATCTGAAAATGGCTGTGGCGCTGAAATTGCCTGTGAATGTGGAGTTGGTGGCATGTGAAACCCGCATGTGGAGCATTCTTTTGTGTGGGATGCTCTACCAGCTTCATTTCAGTCCTAGGCACTCAAAGGGCACTAAGCATAGAGTGTGAAAACTGAGTTTCCTTGAGAGATGCTTGGAAGCCTGATGGTGTGTGAAGTTACTGAGCCAAATGGAGTTGTTCTCCCACAAGAACCAGTGAGCTGATTCTTCTTCAATATGCCCTTCACCAACATGCAGTGTTTCCTTGATTGAATTAGCTCTCACACCAATATTTGCGTCTAGAGCCTTTGCATTGAGGGCTATCTGAAAACAGCAGTGGCGCTGAAGTTGCCTGAGAATGTGGTGTTGGTGGCATGTGAAACCCGCATGTGGAGCATTCGTTTGTGTGGGATGCTCTACCAGGTTCATTCCTAGATAATGCACTCAAAGTGCACTAAGCATAGAGTGTGAAAACTGAGTTTCCTTGAGAGCTGCTTGGAAGCCTGATGGTGTGTGAAGTTAGTGAGCCAAATGGAGTTGTTCTCCCACAAGAACCACTCGGCTGATCCTTCTTCAATATGCCCTTCACCAACATGCAGTGTTTCCTTGATTGTATTGGCTCTCACACAAATATTTGCATCTAGAGCCTTTGCATTGAGGGCAATCTGAAAACGGCTGTGGCGCTGAAGTTGCCTGAGAATGTGGAGTTGGTGGCATGTGAAACCCGCATGTGGAGCATTCGTTTGTTGGGATGCTCTACCAGGTTCATTCCTAGATAATGCACTCAAAGTGCACTAAGCATAGAGTGTGAAAACTGAGTTTCCTTGAGAGCTGCTTGGAAGCCTGATGGTGTGTGAAGTTAGTGAGCCAAATGGAGTTGTTCTCCCACAAGAACCACTCGGCTGATCCTTCTTCAATATGCCCTTCACCAACATGCAGTGTTTCCTTGATTGAATTAGCTCTAACACCAATATTTGCATCTGGAGCCTTTGCATTGAGGGCTATCTGAAAACGGCTGTGGCGCTGAAGTTGCCTGAGAATGTGGAGTTGGTGGCATGTGAAACCCGCATGTGGAGCATTCGTTTGTGTGGGATGCTCTACCAGGTCCATTCCCAGCTAATGAACTCAAAGGGCACTAAGCATAGAGTGTGAAAACTGAGTTTCCTTGAGAGCTGCTTGGAAGCCTGATGGTGTGTGAAGTTAGTGAGCCAAATGGAGTTGCTCTCCCACAAGAACCACTCGGCTGATCCTTCTTCAATATGCCCTTCTCCAACATGCAGTGTCTCCTTGATTGAATTAGCTCTCACACCAATATTTGCGTCTAGAGCCTTTGCATTGTGGGCTATCTGAAAACGGCTGTGGCGCTGAAGTTGCTTGAGAATGTGGAGTTGGTGGCATGTGAAACCCGCATGTGGAGCATTCGTTTGTGTGGGATGCTCTACCAGGTTCATTCCGAGATAATGCACTCAAAGGGCACTAAGCATAGAGTGTGAAAACTGAGTTTCCTTGAGAGCTGCTTGGAAGCCTGATGGTGTGTGAAGTTAGTGAGCCAACTGGAGTTGTTCTCCCACAAGAACCATTCGGCTGATCCTTCTTCAATATGCTCTTCACCAACATGCAGTGTTTCCTTCATTGAATTAGCTCTCACACCAATATTTGCGTCTACAGCCTTTGCATTGAGGGCTATCTGAAAATGTCTGTGACACTGAAGTTGCCTGTGAATGTGGAGTTGGTGGCATGTGAAAGCCGCATGTGGAGCATTCGTTTGTGTGGGATGCTCTACCAGCTTCATTTCAGTCCTAGGCACTCAAAGGGCACTAAGCATAGAGTGTGAAAACTGAGTTTCCTTGAGAGCTGCTTGGAAGCCTGGTGGTGTGTGAAGTTAGTGAGCCAAATGGAGTTGTTCTCCCACAAGAACCACTCGGCTGATCCTTCTTCAATATGTCCTTCACCAACATGCAGTGTTTCCTTGATTGAATTAGCTCTCAAAAAAATATTTGCGTCTAGAGCCTTTGCATTGAGGGCTATCTGAAAACGGCTGTGATGCTGAAGTTGTCTGTGAATGTGGAGTTGGTGGCATGTGAAAGCCGCATGTGGAGCATTCGTTTGTTGGGATGCACTACCAGGTTCATTCCTAGATAATGCACTCAAAGGGCACTAAGCATAGAGTGTGAAAACTGAGTTTCCTTGAGAGCTGCTTTTAAGCCTGATGGTGTGTGAAGTTAGTGAGCCAAATGGAGTTGTTCTCCCACAAGAACCACTCCACTGATCCTTCTTCAATATGCCCTTCACCAACATGCAGTGTTTCCTTGATTGAATTAGCTCTCACACCAATATTTGCGTCTAGAGCCTTTGCATTGAGGGTTATCTGAAAACGGCTGTGGCGCTGAAGTTGCCTGTGAATGTGGAGTTGGTGGCATGTGAAACCCGCATGTGGAGCATTCGTTTGTGTGGGATGCTCTACCAGCTTCATTTCAGTCCTAGGCACTCAAAGGGCACTAAGCATAGAGTGTGAAAACTGAGTTTCCTTGAGAGCTGCTTGGAAGCCTGATGGTGTGTGAAGTTAGTGAGCCCAATGGAGTTGTTCTCCCACAAGAACCACTCGACTGATCCTTCTTCAATATGCCCTTCACCAACATGCAGTGTTTCCTTGATTGAATTAGCTCTCACACCAATATTTGCGTCTAGAGCCTTTGCATTGAGGGCTATCTGAAAACGGCTGTGGCGCTGAAGTTGCCTGTGAATGTGGAGTTGGTGGCATGTGAAACCCGCATGTGGAGCATTCGTTTGTGTGGGATGCTCTACCAGGTTCATTCCTAGATAATGCACTCAAAGGGCACTAAGCATAGAGTGGGAAAACTGAGTTTCCTTGAGAGCTGCTTGGAAGCCTGATGGTGTGTGAAGTTAGTGAGCCAAATGGAGTTGTTCTCCCACAAGAACCACTCGACTGATCCTTCTTCAATATGCCCTTCACCAACATGCAGTGTTTCCTTGATTGAATTAGCTCTCACACCAATATTTGCGTCTAGAGCCTTTGCATTGAGGGCTATCTGAAAATGGCTGTGGCGCTGAAGTTGCCTGAGAATGTGGAGTTGGTGGCATGTGAAACCCGCATGTGGAGCATTCATTTGTGTGGGATGCTGTACCAGCTTCATTTCAGTCCTAGGCACTCAAAGGGCACTAAGCATAGAGTGTGAAAACTGAGTTTCCTTGAGAGCTGCTTGGAAGCCTGATGGTGTGTGAAGTTAGTGAGCCAAATGGAGTTGTTCTCCCACAAGTACCACTCGGCTGATTCTTCTTCAATATGCCCTTCACCAACATGCAGTGTTTCCTTGATTGAATTAGCTCTCACACCAATATTTGCGTCTCGATCCTTTGCATTGAGGGCTATCTGAAAACGGCTGTGGTGCTGAATTTGCCTGTGAATGTGGAGTTGGTGGCATGTGTAACCCGCATGTGGAGCATTCGTTTGTGTTAGATGCTCTACCAGGTTCATTCCTAGATAATGCACTCAAAGGGCACTAAGCATAGAGTGTGAAAACTTGAGTTTCTTGAGAGCTGCTTGGAAGCCTGGTGGTTTGTGAAGTTAGTGAGCCAAATGGAGTTGTTCTCCCACAAGAACCACTCGGCTGATCCTTCTTCAATATGCCCTTCACCAACATGCAGTGTTTCCTTGATTGAATTAGCTCTCACACCAATATTTGCTCCTAGAGCCTTTGCATTGAGGGCTATCTGAAAACGGATGTGGCGCTGAAGTTGCCTGAGAATGTGGAATTGGTGGCATGTGAAACCCGGAAGTGGAGCATTCGTTTGTTGGGATGCTCTACCAGGTTCATTCCTAGATAATGCACTCAAAGGGCACTAAGCATAGAGTGTGAAAACTGAGTTTCCTTGAGAGCTGCTTGGAAGCCTGATGGTGTGTGAAGTTAGTGAGCCAAATGGAGTTGTTCTCCCACAAGACCACTCCACTGATCCTTCTTCAATATGCCCTTCACCAACATGCAGTGTTTCCTTGATTGAATTAGCTCTCACACCCAATATTTGCGTCTAGAGCCTTTGCATTGAAGGCTATCTGAAAACAGCTGTGGCGCTGAAGTTTCCTGTGAATGTGGAGTTGGTGGCATGTGAAACCCGCATGTGGAGCATTCGTTTGTGTGGAATGCTCTACCAGATTCATTTCAGTCCTAGATAATGCACTCAAAGGGCACTAAGCATAGAGTGTGAAAACTGAGTTTCCTTGAGAGCTGCTTGGAAGCCTGATGGTGTGTGAAGTTAGTGAGCCAAATGGAGTTGTTCTCCCACAAGAACCACTCGGCTGATCCTTCTTCAATATGCCCTTCACCAACATGCAGTGTTTCCTTGATTGAATTAGCACTCACACCAATATTTGCGTCTAGAGCCTTTGCATTGAGGGCTATCTGAAAACGGCTGTGGTGCTGAAGTTGCCTGAGAATGTGGAGTTGGTGGCATGTGAAACCCGCATGTGGAGCATTCGTTTGTGTGGGATGCTCTACCAGCTTCATTCCTAGATAATGCACTCAAAGGGCACTAAGCATAGAGTGTGAAAACTGAGTTTCCTTGAGAGCTGCTTGGAAGCCTGATGGTGTGTGAAGTTAGTGAGCCAAATGGAGTTGTTCTCTCACAAGAACCACTCGACTGATCCTTCTTCAATATGCCCTTCACCAACATGCAGTGTTTCCTTGATTGAATTAGCTCTCACACCAATATCTCAAAACGGCTGTACGTTGAAGTTGCCTGTGAATGTGGAGTTGGTGGCATGTGAAACCCGCATGTGGAGCATTCGTTTGTGTGGGGATGCTCTACCAGATTCATTCCTAGATAATGCACTCAAAGGGCACTAAGCATAGAGTGTGAAAACTGAGTTTCCTTGAGAGCTGCTTGGAAGCCTGATGGTGTGTGAAGTTAGTGAGCCAAATGGAGTTGTTCTCCCACAAGAACCAGTCAGCTGATTCTTCTTCAATATGCCCTTCACCAACATGCAGTGTTTCCTTGATTGAATTAGCTCTCACACCAATATTTGCATCTAGAGCCTTTGCATTGAGGGCTATCTGAAAACAGCTGTGGCGCTGAAGTTGCCTGAGAATGTGGAGTTGGTGGCATGTGAAACCCGCATGTGGAGCATTCGTATGTGTGGGATGCTCTACCAGGTTCATTCCTAGATAATGCACTCAAAGTGCACTAAGCATAGAGTGTGAAAACTGAGCTTCCTTGAGAGCTGCTTGGAAGTCTGATGGTGTGTGAAGTTAGTGAGCCAAATGGAGTTGTTCTCCCACAAGAACCACTCAGCTGATCCTTCTTCAATATGCCCTTCACCAACATGCAGTGTTTCTTTGATTGAAATAGCTCTCACACCAATTTTTGCATCTAGAGCCTTTGCATTGATGGCTATCTGAAAACGGCTGTGGCGCTGAAGTTGCCTGTGAATGTGGAGTTGGTGGCATGTGAAACCCGCATGTGGAGCATTCGTTTGTGTGGATGCTCTGCCAGGTCCATTCCTAGATAATGAACTCAAAGGGCACTAAGCATAGAGTGTGAAAACTGAGTTTCCTTGAGAGCTGCTTGGAAGCCTGATGGTGTGTGAAGTTAGTGAGCCAAATGGAGTTGTTCTCCCACAAGAACCAGTCAGCTGATTCTTCTTCAATATGCCATTCACCAACATGAAGTTTTTCCTTGATTGAATTAGCTCTCACACCAATATTTGTGTCTAGAGCCTTTGCATTGAGGGCTATCTCAAAACGGCTGTGACGCTGAAGTTGCCTGTGAATGTGGAGTTGGTGGCATGTGAAACCCGCATGTGGAGCATTCGTTTGTGTGTAATGCTCTACCAGGTTCATTCCTAGATAATGCACTGAAAGGGCACTAAGCATAGAGTGTGAAACTGAGTTTCCTTGAGAGCTGCTTGGAAGCCTGATGGTGTGTGAAGTTAGTGAGTCAAATGGAGTTGTTCTCCCACAAGAACCACTCGGCTGATCCTTCTTCAATATGCCCTTCACCAACATGCAGTGTTTCCTTGATTGAATTAGCTCTCACACCAATATTTGCGTCTAGAGCCTTTGCATTGAGGGCTATCTGAAAATGGCTGTGGCGCTGAAATTGCCTGTGAATGTGGAGTTGGTGGCATGTGAAACCCGCATGTGGAGCATTCTTTTGTGTGGGATGCTCTACCAGCTTCATTTCAGTCCTAGGCACTCAAAGGGCACTAAGCATAGAGTGTGAAAACTGAGTTTCCTTGAGAGCTGCTTGGAAGCCTGATGGTGTGTGAAGTTAGTGAGCCAAATGGAGTTGTTCTCCCACAAGAACCACTCGGCTGATCCTTCTTCAATATGCCCTTCACCAACATGCAGTGTTTCCTTGATTGAATTAGCTCTCACACCAATATTTGCATCTGGAGCCTTTGCATTGAGGGCTATCTGAAAATGGCTGTGGCGCTGAAGTTGCCTGAGAATGTGGAGTTGGTGGCATGTGAAACCCGCATGTGGAGCATTCGTTTGTGTGGGATGCTCTACCAGGTCCATTCCCAGCTAATGAACTCAAAGGGCACTAAGCATAGAGTGTGAAAACTGAGTTTCCTTGAGAGCTGCTTGGAAGCCTGATGGTGTGTGAAGTTAGTGAGCCAAATGGAGTTGCTCTCCCACAAGAACCACTCGGCTGATCCTTCTTCAATATGCCCTTCTCCAACATGCAGTGTCTCCTTGATTGAATTAGCTCTCACACCAATATTTGCGTCTAGAGCCTTTGCATTGTGGGCTATCTGAAAACGGCTGTGGCTCTGAAGTTGCTTGAGAATGTGGAGTTGGTGGCATGTGAAACCGCATGTGGAGCATTCGTTTGTGTGGGATGCTCTACCAGGTTCATTCCGAGATAATGCACTCAAAGGGCACTAAGCATAGAGTGTGAAAACTGAGTTTCCTTGAGAGCTGCTTGGAAGCCTGATGGTGTGTGAAGTTAGTGAGCCAACTGGAGTTGTTCTCCCACAAGAACCATTCGGCTGATCCTTCTTCAATATGCCCTTCACCAACATGCAGTGTTTCCTTCATTGAATTAGCTCTCACACCAATATTTGCGTCTACAGCCTTTGCATTGAGGGCTATCTGAAAATGTCTGTGACACTGAAGTTGCCTGTGAATGTGGAGTTGGTGGCATGTGAAAGCCGCATGTGGAGCATTCGTTTGTGTGGGATGCTCTACCAGCTTCATTTCAGTCCTAGGCACTCAAAGGGCACTAAGCATAGAGTGTGAAAACTGAGTTTCCTTGAGAGCTGCTTGGAAGCCTGGTGGCGTGTGAAGTTAGTGAGCCAAATGGAGTTGTTCTCCCACAGAACCACTCGGCTGATCCTTCTTCAATATGTCCTTCACCAACATGCAGTGTTTCCTTGATTGAATTAGCTCTCAGAAAAATATTTGCGTCTAGAGCCTTTGCATTGAGGGCTATCTGAAAACGGCTGTGACGCTGAAGTTGTCTGTGAATGTGGAGTTGGTGGCATGTGAAAGCCGCATGTGGAGCATTCGTTTGTTGGGATGCTCTACCAGGTTCATTCCTAGATAATGCACTCAAAGGGCACTAAGCATAGAGTGTGAAAACTGAGTTTCCTTGAGAGCTGCTTTTAAGCCTGATGGTGTGTGAAGTTAGTGAGCCAAATGGAGTTGTTCTCCCACAAGAACCACTCCACTGATCCTTCTTCAATATGCCCTTCACCAACATGCAGTGTTTCCTTGATTGAATTAGCTCTCACACCAATATTTGCGTCTAGAGCCTTTGCATTGAGGGCTATCTGAAAACGGCTGTGGCGCTGAAGTTGCCTGTGAATGTGGAGTTGGTGGCATGTGAAACCCGCATGTGGAGCATTCGTTTGTGTGGGATGCTCTACCAGCTTCATTTCAGTCCTAGGCACTCAAAGGGCACTAAGCATAGAGTGTGAAAACTGAGTTTCCTTGAGAGCTGCTTGGAAGCCTGATGGTGTGTGAAGTTAGTGAGCCAAATGGAGTTGTTCTCCCACAAGTACCACTCGGCTGATTCTTCTTCAATATGCCCTTCACCAACATGCAGTGTTTCCTTGATTGAATTAGCTCTCACACCAATATTTGCGTCTGGATCCTTTGCATTGAGGGCTATCTGAAAACGGCTGTGGTGCTGAATTTGCCTGTGAATGTGGAGTTGGTGGCATGTGTAACCCGCATGTGGAGCATTCGTTTGTGTTAGATGCTCTACCAGGTTCATTCCTAGATAATGCACTCAAAGGGCACTAAGCATAGAGTGTGAAAACTGAGTTTCCTTGAGAGCTGCTTGGAAGCCTGGTGGTTTGTGAAGTTAGTGAGCCAAATGGAGTTGTTCTCCCACAAGAACCACTCGGCTGATCCTTCTTCAATATGCCCTTCACCAACATGCAGTGTTTCCTTGATTGAATTAGCTCTCACACCAATATTTGCTCCTAGAGCCTTTGCATTGAGGGCTATCTGAAAACGGATGTGGCGCTGAAGTTGCCTGAGAATGTGGAATTGGTGGCATGTGAAACCCGGAAGTGAGCATTCGTTTGTTTGTTGGGATGCTCTACAGGTTCATTCCTAGATAATGCACTCAAAGGGCACTAAGCATAGAGTGTGAAAACTGAGTTTCCTTGAGAGCTGCTTGGAAGCCTGATGGTGTGTGAAGTTAGTGAGCCAAATGGAGTTGTTCTCCCACAAGAACCACTCCACTGATCCTTCTTCAATATGCCCTTCACCAACATGCAGTGTTTCCTTGATTGAATTAGCTCTCACACCAATATTTGCGTCTAGAGCCTTTGCATTGAAGGCTATCTGAAAACAGCTGTGGCGCTGAAGTTTCCTGTGAATGTGGAGTTGGTGGCATGTGAAACCCGCATGTGGAGCATTCGTTTGTGTGGGATGCTCTACCAGATTCATTTCAGTCCTAGATAATGCACTCAAAGGGCACTAAGCATAGAGTGTGAAAACTGAGTTTCCTTGAGAGCTGCTTGGAAGCCTGATGGTGTGTGAAGTTAGTGAGCCAAATGGAGTTGTTCTCCCACAAGAACCACTCGGCTGATCCTTCTTCAATATGCCCTTCACCAACATGCAGTGTTTCCTTGATTGAATTAGCACTCACACCAATATTTGCGTCTAGAGCCTTTGCATTGAGGGCTATCTGAAAACGGCTGTGGTGCTGAAGTTGCCTGAGAATGTGGAGTTGGTGGCATGTGAAACCCGCATGTGGAGCATTCGTTTGTGTGGGATGCTCTACCAGGTTCATTCCTAGATTATGCACTCAAAGGGCACTAAGCATAGAGTGTGAAAACTGAGTTTCCTTGAGAGCTGCTTGGAAGCCTGATGGTGTGTGAAGTTAGTGAGCCAAATGGAGTTGTTCTCTCACAAGAACCACTCGACTGATCCTTCTTCAATATGCCCTTCACCAACATGCAGTGTTTCCTTGATTGAATTAGCTCTCACAACCAATATTTGCGTCTAGAGCCTTTGCATTGAGGGCTATCTGAAAATGGCTGTGGCGCTGAAGTTGCCTGAGAATGTGGAGTTGGTGGCATGTGAAACCCGCATGTGGAGCATTCGTATGTGTGGGATGCTCTACCAGGTTCATTCCTAGATAATGCACTCAAAGTGCACTAAGCATAGAGTGTGAAAACTGAGCTTCCTTGAGAGCTGCTTGGAAGTCTGATGGTGTGTGAAGTTAGTGAGCCAAAATGGAGTTGTTCTCCCACAAGAACCACTCGACTGATCCTTCGTCAATATGCCCTTCACCAACATGCAGTGTTTCTTTGATTGAAATAGCTCTCACACCAATATTTGCATCTAGAGCCTTTGCATTGATGGCTATCTGAAAACGGCTGTGGCGCTGAAGTTGCCTGTGAATGTGGAGTTGGTGGCATGTGAAATCCGCATGTGGAGCATTCGTTTGTTGGGATGCTCTGCCAGGTCCATTCCTAGATAATGAACTCAAAGGGCACTAAGCATAGAGTGTGAAAACTGAGTTTCCTTGAGAGCTGCTTGGAAGCCTGATGGTGTGTGAAGTTAGTGAGCCAAATGGAGTTGTTCTCCCACAAGAACCAGTCAGCTGATTCTTCTTCAATATGCCATTCACCAACATGAAGTTTTTCCTTGATTGAATTAGCTCTCACACCAATATTTGTGTCTAGAGCCTTTGCATTGAGGGCTATCTCAAAACGGCTGTGACGCTGAAGTTTCCTGTGAATGTGGAGTTGGTGGCATGTGAAACCCGCATGTGGAGCATTCGTTTGTGTGGATGCTCTACCAGGTTCATTCCTAGATAATGCACTGAAAGGGCACTAAGCATAGAGTGTGAAAACTGAGTTTCCTTGAGAGCTGCTTGGAAGCCTGATGGTGTGTGAAGTTAGTGAGCCAAATGGAGTTGTTCTCCCACAAGAACCACTCGGCTGATCCTTCTTCAATATGCCCTTCACCAACATGCAGTGTTTCCTTGATTGAATTAGCTCTCACACCAATATTTGCGTCTAGAGCCTTTGCATTGAGGGCTATCTGAAAATGGCTGTGGCGCTGAAATTGCCTGTGAATGTGGAGTTGGTGGCATGTGAAACCCGCATGTGGAGCATTCTTTTGTGTGGGATGCTCTACCAGCTTCATTTCAGTCCTAGGCACTCAAAGGGCACTAAGCATAGAGTGTGAAAACTGAGTTTCCTTGAGAGCTGCTTGGAAGCCTGATGGTGTGTGAAGTTAGTGAGCCAAATGGAGTTGTTCTCCCACAAGAACCAGTCAGCTGATTCTTCTTCAATATGCCCTTCACCAACATGCAGTGTTTCCTTGATTGAATTAGCTCTCACACCAATATTTGCATCTAGAGCCTTTGCATTGAGGGCTATCTGAAAACAGCTGTGGCGCTGAAGTTGCCTGAGAATGTGGAGTTGGTGGCATGTGAAACCCGCATGTGGAGCATTCGTATGTGTGGGATGCTCTACCAGGTTCATTCCTAGATAAATGCACTCAAAGTGCACTAAGCATAGAGTGTGAAAACTGAGTTTCTTGAGAGCTGCTTGGAAGTCTGATGGTGTGTGAAGTTAGTGAGCCAAATGGAGTTGTTCTCCCACAAGAACCACTCGACTGATCCTTCTTCAATATGCCCTTCACCAACATACAGTGTTTCTTTGATTGAAATAGCTCTCACACCAATATTTGCATCTAGAGCCTTGCATTGATGGCTATCTGAAAAACAGCTGTGGCGCTGAAGTTTCCTGTGAATGTGGAGTTGGTGGCATGTGAAACCCGCATGTGGAGTATTCGTTTGTGTGGATGCTCTACCAGATTCATTTCAGTCCTAGATAATGCACTCAAAGGGCACTAAGCATAGAGTGTGAAAACTGAGTTTCCTTGAGAGCTGCTTGGAAGCCTGATGGTGTGTGAAGTTAGTGAGCCAAATGGAGTTGTTCTCCCACAAGAACCACTCGGCTGATCCTTCTTCAATATGCCCTTCACCAACATGCAGTGTTTCCTTGATTGAATTAGCACTCACACCAATATTTGCGTCTAGAGCCTTTGCATTGAGGGCTATCTGAAAACGGCTGTGGTGCTGAAGTTGCCTGAGAATGTGGAGTTGGTGGCATGTGAAACCCGCATGTGGAGCATTCGTTTGTGTGGGATGCTCTACCAGGTTCATTCCTAGATTATGCACTCAAAGGACACTAAGCATAGAGTGTGAAAACTGAGTTTCCTTGAGAGCTGCTTGGAAGCCTGATGGTGTGTGAAGTTAGTGAGCCAAATGGAGTTGTTCTCTCACAAGAACCACTCGACTGATCCTTCTTCAATATGCCCTTCACCAACATGCAGTGTTTCCTTGATTGAATTAGCTCTCACACCAATATTTGCGTCTAGAGCCTTTGCATTGAGGCTATCTGAAAATGGCTGTGGCGCTGAAGTTGCCTGAGAATGTGGAGTTGGTGGCATGTGAAACCCGCATGTGGAGCATTCGTATGTGTGGGATGCTCTACCAGGGTTCATTCCTAGATAATGCACTCAAAGTGCACTAAGCATAGAGTGTGAAAACTGAGCTTCCTTGAGAGCTGCTTGGAAGTCTGATGGTGTGTGAAGTTAGTGAGCCAAATGGAGTTGTTCTCCCACAAGAAACCACTCGACTGATCCTTCGTCAATATGCCCTTCACCAACATGCAGTGTTTCTTTGATTGAAATAGCTCTCACACCAATATTTGCATCTAGAGCCTTTGCATTGATGGCTATCTGAAAACGGCTGTGGCGCTGAAGTTGCCTGTGAATGTGGAGTTGGTGGCATGTGAAATCCGCATGTGGAGCATTCGTTTGTTGGGATGCTCTGCCAGGTCCATTCCTAGATAATGAACTCAAAGGGCACTAAGCATAGAGTGTGAAAACTGAGTTTCCTTGAGAGCTGCTTGGAAGCCTGATGGTGTGTGAAGTTAGTGAGCCAAATGGAGTTGTTCTCCCACAAGAACCAGTCAGCTGATTCTTCTTCAATATGCCATTCACCAACATGAAGTTTTTCCTTGATTGAATTAGCTCTCACACCAATATTTGTGTCTAGAGCCTTTGCATTGAGGGCTATCTCAAAACGGCTGTGACGCTGAAGTTGCCTGTGAATGTGGAGTTGGTGGCATGTGAAACCCGCATGTGGAGCATTCGTTTGTGTGGGATGCTCTACCAGGTTCATTCCTAGATAATGCACTGAAAGGGCACTAAGCATAGAGTGTGAAAACTGAGTTTCCTTGAGAGCTGCTTGAAGCCTGATGGTGTGTGAAGTTAGTGAGCCAAATGGAGTTGTCTCCCACAAGAACCACTCGGCTGATCCTTCTTCAATATGCCCTTCACCAACATGCAGTGTTTCCTTGATTGAATTAGCTCTCACACCAATATTTGCGTCTAGAGCCTTTGCATTGAGGGCTATCTGAAAATGGCTGTGGCGCTGAAATTGCCTGTGAATGTGGAGTTGGTGGCATGTGAAACCCGCATGTGGAGCATTCTTTGTGTGGGATGCTCTACCAGCTTCATTTCAGTCCTAGGCACTCAAAGGGCACTAAGCATAGAGTGTGAAAACTGAGTTTCCTAGAGAGCTGCTTGGAAGCCTGATGGTGTGTGAAGTTAGTGAGCCAAATGGAGTTGTTCTCCCACAAGAACCAGTCAGCTGATTCTTCTTCAATATGCCCTTCACCAACATGCAGTGTTTCCTTGATTGAATTAGCTCTCACACCAATATTTGCATCTAGAGCCTTTGCATTGAGGGCTATCTGAAAACAGCTGTGGCGCTGAAGTTGCCTGAGAATGTGGAGTTGGTGCATGTGAAACCCGCATGTGGAGCATTCGTATGTGTGGGATGCTCTACCAGGTTCATTCCTAGATAATGCACTCAAAGTGCACTAAGCATAGAGTGTGAAAACTGAGTTTCCTTGAGAGCTGCTTGGAAGTCTGATGGTGTGTGAAGTTAGTGAGCCAAATGGAGTTGTTCTCCACAAGAACCACTCGACTGATCCTTCTTCAATATGCCCTTCACCAACATACAGTGTTTCTTTGATTGAAATAGCTCTCACACCCAATATTTGCATCTAGAGCCTTTGCATTGATGGCTATCTGAAAACGGCTGTGGCGCTGAAGTTGCCTGTGAATGTGGAGTTGGTGGCATGTGAAATCCGCATGTGGAGCATTCGTTTGTTGGGATGCTCTGCCAGGTCCATTCCTAGATAATGAACTCAAAGGGCACTAAGCATAGAGTGTGAAAACTGAGTTTCCTTGAGAGCTGCTTGGAAGCCTGATGGTGTGTGAAGTTAGTGAGCCAAATGGAGTTGTTCTGCCACAAGAACCAGTCAGCTGATTCTTCTTCAATATGCCCTTCACCAACATGCAGTGTTTCCTTAGCCTTTGCATTGAGGGCTATCTGGAAAACGGCTGTGGCGCTGAAGTTGCCTGTGAATGTGGAGTTGGTGGCATGTGAAACCCGCATGTGGAGCATTCTTTTGTGTGGGATGCTCTACCAGCTTCATTTCAGTCCTAGCACTCAAAGGGCACTAAGCATAGAGTGTGAAAACTGAGTTTCCTTGAGAGCTGCTTGGAAGCCTGATGGTGTGTGAAGTTACTGAGCCAAATGAGTTGTTCTCCCACAAGAACCAGTGAGCTGATTCTTCTTCAATATGCCCTTCACCAACATGCAGTGTTTCTTTGATTGAATTAGCTCTCACACCAATATTTGCGTCTAGAGCCTTTGCATTGAGGGCTATCTGAAAATGGCTGTGGCGCTGAAATTGCCTGTGAATGTGGAGTTGGTGGCATGTGAAACCGCATGTGGAGCATTCTTTGTGTGGGATGCTCTACCAGCTTCATTTCAGTCCTAGGCACTCAAAGGGCACTAAGCATAGAGTGTGAAAACTGAGTTTCCTGAGAGCTGCTTGGAAGCCTGATGGTGTGTGAAGTTACTGAGCCAAATGGAGTTGTTCTCCCACAAGAACAGTGAGCTGATTCTTCTTCAATATGCCCTTCACCAACATGCAGTGTTTCCTTGATTGAATTAGCTCTCACACCAATATTGCGTCTAGAGCCTTTGCATTGAGGGCTATCTGAAAACGGCTGTGGCGCTGAAGTTGCCTGAGATTGTGGTGTTGGTGGCATGTGAAACCCGCATGTGGAGCATTCGTTTGTGTGGGATGCTCTACCAGGTTCATTCCTAGATAATGCACTCAAAGTGCACTAAGCATAGAGTGTGAAAACTGAGTTTCCTTGAGAGCTGCTTGGAAGCCTGATGGTGTGTGAAGTTAGTGAGCCAAATGAGTTGTTCTCCCACAAGAACCACTCGGCTGATCCTTCTTATGGAGTTGTTCTCCCACAAGAACCACTCGGCTGATCCTTCTTCAATATGCCCTTCACCAACATGCAGTGTTTAGTTGATTGTATTGGCTCTCACACAAATATTTGCATCTAGAGCCTTTGCATTGAGGGCAATCTGAAAACGGCTGTGGCGCTGAAGTTGCCTGAGAATGTGGAGTTGGTGGCATGTGAAACCCGCATGTGGAGCATTCGTTTGTGTGGGATGCTCTACCAGGTTCATTCCTAGATAATGCACTCAAAGGGCACTAAGCATAGAGTGTGCAAACTGAGTTTCCTTGAGAGCTGCTTGGAAGCCTGATGGTGTGTGAAGTTAGTGAGCCAACTGGAGTTGTTCTCCCACAAGAACCATTCGGCTGATCCTTCTTCAATATGCCCTTCACCAACATGCAGTGTTTCCTTCATTGAATTAGCTCTCACACCAATATTTGCGTCTACAGCCTTTGCATTGAGGGCTATCTGAAAATGTCTGTGACACTGAAGTTGCCTGTGAATGTGGAGTTGGTGGCATGTGAAAGCCGCATGTGGAGAATTCGTTTGTGTGGGATGCTCACCAAGCTTCATTTCAGTCCTAGGCACTCAAAGGGCACTAAGCATAGAGTGTGAAAACTGAGTTTCCTTGAGAGCTGCTTGGAAGCCTGGTGGTGTGTGAAGTTAGTGAGCCAAATGGAGTTGTTCTCCCACAAGAACCACTCGGCTGATCCTTCTTCAATATGTCCTTCACCAACATGCAGTGTTTCCTTGATTGAATTAGCTCTCAAAAAATATTTGCGTCTAGAGCCTTTGCATTGAGGGCTATCTGAAAACGGCTGTGACGCTGAAGTTGTCTGTGAATGTGGAGTTGGTGGCATGTGAAAGCCGCATGTGGAGCATTCGTTTGTTGGGATGCTCTCCAAGTTTATTCCTAGATAATGCACTCAAAGTGCACTAAGCATAGAGTGTGAAAACTGAGTTTCCTTGAGAGCTGCTTGGAAGCCTGATGGTGTGTGAAGTTAGTGAGCCAAATGGAGTTGTTCTCCCACAAGAACCAGTGAGCTGATTCTTCTTCAATATGCCCTTCACCAACATGCAGTGTTTCCTTGATTGAATTAGCTCTCACACCCATATTTGCGTCTAGAGCCTTTGCATTGAGGGCTATCTGAAAATGGCTGTGACGCTGAAGTTGCCTGTGAATGTGGAGTTGGTGGCATGTGAAACCCGCATGTGGAGCATTCGTTTGTGTGGGATGCTCTACCAGGTTCATTCCTAGATAATGCATTCAAAGGGCACTAAGCATAGATTGTGAAAACTGAGTTTCCTTGAGAGCTGCTTGGAAGCCTGATGGTGTGTGAAGTTAGTGAGCCAAATGGAGTTGTTCTCCCACAAGAACCACTCGGCTGATCCTTCTTCAATATGCCCTTCACCAACATGCAGTGTTTCCTTGATTGAATTAGCTCTCACACCAATATTTGCGTCTAGAGCCTTTGCATTGAGAGCTATCTGAAAACGGCTGTGGCTCTGAAGTTGCCTGAGAATGTGGAGTTGTTGGCATGTGAAACCCGCAAGTGGAGCATTCGTTTGTGTGGGATGCTCACCAAGCTTCATTTCAGTCCTAGGCACTCAAAGGGCACTAACCATAGAGTGTGAAAACTGAGTTTCCTTGAGAGCTGCTTGGAAGCCTGATGGTGTGTGAAGTTAGTGAGCCAAATGGAGTTGTTCTCCCACAAGAACCGCTCGGCTGATTCTTCTTCAATATGCCCTTCACCAACATGCAGTGTTTCCTTGATTGAATTAGCTCTCACACCAATATTTGCGTCTAGAGCCTTTGCATTGAGAGCTATCTGAAAACGGCTGTGGCTCTGAAGTTGCCTGAGAATGTGGAGTTGTTGGCATGTGAAACCCGCAAGTGGAGCATTCGTTTGTGTGGGATGCTCACCAAGCTTCATTTCAGTCCTAGGCACTCAAAGGGCACTAACCATAGAGTGTGAAAACTGAGTTTCCTTGAGAGCTGCTTGGAAGCCTGATGGTGTGTGAAGTTAGTGAGCCAAATGGAGTTGTTCTCCCACAAGAACCGCTCGGCTGATTCTTCTTCAATATGCCCTTCACCAACATGCAGTGTTTCCTTGATTGAATTAGCTCTCACACCAATATTTGCGTCTAGAGCCTTTGCATTGAGAGGTATCTGAAAACGGCTGTGGCGCTGAAGTTGCCTGTGAATGTGGAGTTGGTGGCATGTGAAACCCGTATGTGGAGCATTCGTTTGTGTGGGATGCTCTACCAAGCTTCATTCCTAGATAATGCACTCAGAGGGCACTAAGCATAGAGTGTGAAAACTGAGTTTCTTTGAGAGCTGCTTGGAAGCCTGATGGTGTGTGAAGTTAGTGAGCCAAATGGAGTTGTTCTCCCACAAGAACCACTCAGCTGATCCTTCTTCAATATGCCCTTCACCAACATGCAGTGTTTCCTTGATTGAATTAGCTCTCACACCAATATTTGCGTCTAGAGCCTTTGCATTGAGGGCTATCTGAAAACGGCTGTGGCGCTGAAGTTGCCTGTGAATGTGAAGTTGGTGGCATGTGAAAGCCGCATGTGGAGCATTCGTTTGTGTGGGATGCTCTACCAGGTTCATTCCTAGATAATGCACTCAAAGGGCACTAAACATAGAGTGTGAAAACTGAGTTTCCTTGAGAGCTGCTTGGAAGCCTGATGGTGTGTGAAGTTAGTGAGCCAAATGGAGTTGTTCTCCCACAAGAACCACTCAGCTGATTCTTCTTCAATATGCCCTTTACCAACATGCAGTGTTTCCTTGATTGAATTAGCTCTCACACAAATATTTGCGTCTAGAGCCTTTGCATTGAGGGCTATCTGAAAACGGCTGTGGCGCTGAAGTTGCCTGAGAATATGGAGTTGGTGGCATGTGAAACCCGCATGTGGAGCATTCGTTTGTGTGGGATGCTCACCAAGCTTCATTTCAGTCCTAGGCACTCAAAGGGCACTAAGCATAGAGTGTGAAAACTGAGTTTCCTTGAGAGCTGCTTGGAAGCCTGATGGTGTGTGAAGTTAGTGAGCCAAATGGAGTTGTTCTCCCACAAGAACCACTCGGCTGATCCTTCTTCAATATGCCCTCAACCAACATGCAGTGTTTCCTTGATTGAATTAGCTCTCACACCAATATTTAAATCTAGAGCCTTTGCATTGAGGGCTATCTGAAAACGGCTGTGGCGCTGAAGTTGTCTGTGAATGTGGAGTTGGTGGCATGTGAAACCCGCATGTGGAACATTCGTTTGTGTGGGATGCTCTACCAGGTTCATTCCTAGATAATGCACTCAAAGTGCACTAAGCATAGAGTGTGAAAACTGAGTTTCCTTGAGAGCTGCTTAGAAGCCTGATGGTGTGTGAAGTTAGTGAGCCAAATGGACTTGTTCTCCCACAAGAACCAGTCGGCTGATCCTTCTTCAACATGCCCTTCACCAACATGCAGTGTTTCCTTGATTGAAGTAGCTGTCACACCAATATTTGCGTCTAGAGCCTTTGCATTGAGGGCTATCTGAAAACGGCTGTGGCGCTGAAGTTGCCTGAGAATGTGGAGATGGTGGCATGTGAAACCCGCATGTGGAGCATTCGCTTCCGTTTTATGCTCACCAAGCTTCATTTCAGTCCTAGGCACTCAAAGGGCACTAAGCATAGAGTGTGAAAACTGAGTTTCCTTGAGAGCTGCTTGGAAGCCTGATGGTGTGTGAAGTTAGTGAGCCAAATGGAGTTGTTCTCCCACAAGAACCACTCGGCTGATCCTTCTTCAATATGCCCTTCACCAACATGCATTGTTTCCTTGATTGAATTAGCTCTCACACCAAAATTTGCGTCTAGAGCCTTTGCATTGAGGGCTATCTGAAAACGGCTGTGGCGCTGAAGTTGCCTGTGAATGTGGAGTTGGTGGCATGTGAAAGCCGCATGTGGAGCATTCGTTTGTGTGGGATGCTCTACCAAGTTCATTCCTAGATAATGCACTCAAAGGGCACTAAGCATAGAGTGTGAAAACTGAGTTTCCTTGAGAGCTGCTTGGAAGCCTGATGGTGTGTGAAGTTAGTGAGCCAAATGGAGTTGTTCTCCCACAAGAACCACTCAGCTGATCCTTCTTCCATATGCCCTTCACCAACATGCAGTGTTTCCTTGATTGAATTAGCTCTCACACCAATATTTGCGTCTAGAGCCTTTGCATTGAGGGCTATCTGAAAACGGCTGTGGCCCTGAAGTTGCCTGAGAATGTGGAGTTGACGGCATTTGAAACCCGCATGTGGAGCATTCGTTTGTGTGGGATGCTCTACCAGGTCCATTCCTAGCTAATGAACTCAAAGGGCGCTAAGCATAGAGTGTGAAAACTGAGTTTCCTTGAGAGCTGCTTGGAAGCCTGATGGTGTGTGAAGTTAGTGAGCCAACTGGAGTTGTTCTCCCACAAGAACCACTCGGCTGATCCTTCTTCAATATGCCCTTTACCACCTTGCAGCGTTTCCTTGATTGAATTAGCTCTCACACCAGTATTTGCGTCTAGAGCCTTTGCTTTGAGGGCTATCTGAAAACGGCTGTGGCGCTGAAGTTGCCTGTGAATGTGGAGTTGGTGGCATGTGAAACCCGCATGTGGAGCATTCGCTTCTGTTTTATGCTCACCAAGCTTCATTTCAGTCCTAGGCACTCAAAGGGCACTAAGCATAGAGTGAGAAAACTGAGTTTCCTTGAGAGCTGCTTGGAAGCCTGATGGTGTGTGAAGTTAGTGAGCCAAATGGAGTTGTTCTCCCACAAGAACCACTCGGCTGATCCTCCTTCAATATGCCCTTCACCAACATGCAGTGTTTCCTTGATTGAATTAGCTCTCACACCAATATTTGCGTCTAGAGCCTTTGCATTGAGGGCTATCTGAAAACGGCTGTGACGCTGAAGTTGCCTGAGAATGTGGAGTTGGTGGCATGTGAAAGCCGCATGTGGAGCATTCGTTTGTGTGGGATGCTCACCAAGTTTATTCCTAGATAATGCACTCAAAGTGAACTAAGCATAGAGAGTGAAAACTGAGTTTCCTTGAGAGCTGCTTGGAAGCCTGATGGTGTGTGAAGTTAGTGAGCCAACTGGAGTTGTTCTCCCACAAGAACCACTCGGCTGATCCTTCTTCAATATGCCCTTCACCAACATGCAGTGTTTCCTTGATTGAATTAGCTCTCACACCAATATTTGCGTCTAGAGCCTTTGCATTGAGGGCTATCTGAAAACGGCTGTGGCGCTGAAGTTGCCTGTGAATGTGGAGTTGGTGGCATGTGAAACCCGCATGTGGAGCATTCGTTTGTGTGGGATGCTCTACCAGGTTCATTCCTAGATAATGCACTGAAAGGGCACTAAGCATAGAGTGTGAAAACTGAGTTTCCTTGAGAGCTGCTTGGAAGCCTGATGGTGTGTGAAGTTAGTGAGCCAAATGGAGTTGTTCTCCCACAAGAACCAGTCGGCTGATCCTTCTTCAACATGCCCTTCACCAACATGCAGTGTTTCCTTGATTGAATTAGCTCTCACACCAATATTTGTGCCTAGAGCCTTTGCATTGAGGGTTATCTGAAAATGGCTGTGGCGCTGAAGTTGCCTGTGAATGTGGAGTTGGTGGCATGTGAAACCCGCATGTGGAGCATTCGCTTCTGTTTTATGCTCACCAAGCTTCATTTCAGTCCTAGGCACTCAAAGGACACTAAGCATAGAGTGTGAAAACTGAGTTTCCTTGAGAGCTGCTTGGAAGCCTGATGGTGTGTGAAGTTAGTGAGCCAAATGGAGTTGTTCTCCCACAAGAACCACTCGGATGATCCTTCTTCAATATGCCCTTCACCAACATTCAGTGTTTCCTTGATTGAATTAGCTCTCACAACAATATTTGCGTCTAGAGCCTTTGCATTGAGGGCTATCTGAAAACGGCTGTGGCGCTGAAGTTGCCTGAGAATGTGGAGTTGGTGGCATGTGAAAACCGCTTGCGGAGCATTCGTTTTTGTGGGATGCTCACCAAGCTTCCTTTCAGTCCTTGGCACTCAAAGGGCACTAAGCATAGAGTGTGAAAACTGAGTTTCCTTGAGAGCTGCTTGGAAGCCTGATGGTGTGTGAAGTTAGTGAGCCAAATGGAGCTGTTCTCCCACAAGAACCACTCAGCTGATTCTTCTTCAATATGCCCTAAACCAACATGCAGTGTTTCCTTGATTGAATTAGCTCTCACACCAATATTTGTGTCTAGAGCCTTTGCATTGAGGGCTATCTGAAAACGGCTAGGACGCTGAAGTTGTCTGAGAATGTGGAGTTGGTGGCATGTGAAAGCCGCATGTGGAGCATTCGTTTGTGTGGGATGCTCTACCAGGTTCATTCCTAGATAATGCACTCAAAGGGCACTAAGCATAGAGTGTGAAAACTGAGTTTCCTTGAGAGCTGCTTGGAAGCCTGATGGTGTGTGAAGTTAGTGAGCCAAATGGAGTTGTTCTCTCACAAGAACCACTCGACTGATCCTTCTTCAATATGCCCTTCACCAACATGCAGTGTTTCCTTGATTGAATTAGCTCTCACACCAATATCTCAAAACGGCTGTTACGTTGAAGTTGCCTGTGAATGTGGAGTTGGTGGCATGTGAAACCCGCATGTGGAGCATTCGTTTGTGTGGGATGCTCTACCAGGTTCATTCCTAGATAATGCACTCAAAGGGCACTAAGCATAGAGTGTGAAAACTGAGTTTCCTTGAGAGCTGCTTGGAAGCCTGATGGTGTGTGAAGTTAGTGAGCCAAATGGAGTTGTTCTCCCACAAGAACCAGTCAGCTGATTCTTCTTCAATATGCCCTTCACCAACATGCAGTGTTTCCTTGATTGAATTAGCTCTCACACCAATATTTGCATCTAGAGCCTTTGCATTGAGGGCTATCTGAAAACAGCTGTGACGCTGAAGTTGCCTGAGAATGTGGAGTTGGTGGCATGTGAAACCCGCATGTGGAGCATTCGTATGTGTGGGATGCTCTACCAGGTTCATTCCTAGATAATGCACTCAAAGTGCACTAAGCATAGAGTGTGAAAACTGAGCTTCCTTGAGAGCTGCTTGGAAGTCTGATGGTGTGTGAAGTTAGTGAGCCAAATGGAGTTGTTCTCCCACAAGAACCACTCAGCTGATCCTTCTTCAATATGCCCTTCACCAACATGCAGTGTTTCTTTGATTGAAATAGCTCTCACACCAATTTTTGCATCTAGAGCCTTTGCATTGATGGCTATCTGAAAACGGCTGTGGCGCTGAAGTTGCCTGAGAATGTGGAGTTGGTGGCATGTGAAACCCGCATGTGGAGCATTCGTTTGTGTGGGATGCTCTGCCAGGTCCATTCCTAGATAATGAACTCAAAGGGCACTAAGCATAGAGTGTGAAAACTGAGTTTCCTTGAGAGCTGCTTGGAAGCCTGATGGTGTGTGAAGTTAGTGAGCCAAATGGAGTTGTTCTCCCACAAGAACCAGTCAGCTGATTCTTCTTCAATATGCCATTCACCAACATGAAGTTTTTCCTTGATTGAATTAGCTCTCACACCAATATTTGTGTCTAGAGCCTTTGCATTGAGGGCTATCTCAAAACGGCTGTGACGCTGAAGTTGCCTGTGAATGTGGAGTTGGTGGCATGTGAAACCCGCATGTGGAGCATTCGTTTGTGTGTAATGCTCTACCAGGTTCATTCCTAGATAATGCACTGAAAGGGCACTAAGCATAGAGTGTGAAAACTGAGTTTCCTTGAGAGCTGCTTGGAAGCCTGATGGTGTGTGAAGTTAGTGAGTCAAATGGAGTTGTTCTCCCACAAGAACCACTCGGCTGATCCTTCTTCAATATGCCCTTCACCAACATGCAGTGTTTCCTTGATTGAATTAGCTCTCACACCAATATTTGCGTCTAGAGCCTTTGCATTGAGGGCTATCTGAAAATGGCTGTGGCGCTGAAATTGCCTGTGAATGTGGAGTTGGTGGCATGTGAAACCCGCATGTGGAGCATTCTTTTGTGTGGGATGCTCTACCAGCTTCATTTCAGTCCTAGGCACTCAAAGGGCACTAAGCATAGAGTGTGAAAACTGAGTTTCCTTGAGAGCTGCTTGGAAGCCTGATGGTGTGTGAAGTTAGTGAGCCAAATGGAGTTGTTCTCCCACAAGAACCACTCGGCTGATCCTTCTTCAATATGCCCTTCACCAACATGCAGTGTTTCCTTGATTGAATTAGCTCTCACACCAATATTTGCATCTGGAGCCTTTGCATTGAGGGCTATCTGAAAATGGCTGTGGCGCTGAAGTTGCCTGAGAATGTGGAGTTGGTGGCATGTGAAACCCGCATGTGGAGCATTCGTTTGTGTGGGATGCTCTACCAGGTCCATTCCCAGCTAATGAACTCAAAGGGCACTAAGCATAGAGTGTGAAAACTGAGTTTCCTTGAGAGCTGCTTGGAAGCCTGATGGTGTGTGAAGTTAGTGAGCCAAATGGAGTTGCTCTCCCACAAGAACCACTCGGCTGATCCTTCTTCAATATGCCCTTCTCCAACATGCAGTGTCTCCTTGATTGAATTAGCTCTCACACCAATATTTGCGTCTAGAGCCTTTGCATTGTGGGCTATCTGAAAACGGCTGTGGCGCTGAAGTTGCTTGAGAATGTGGAGTTGGTGGCATGTGAAACCCGCATGTGGAGCATTCGTTTGTGTGGGATGCTCTACCAGGTTCATTCCGAGATAATGCACTCAAAGGGCACTAAGCATAGAGTGTGAAAACTGAGTTTCCTTGAGAGCTGCTTGGAAGCCTGATGGTGTGTGAAGTTAGTGAGCCAACTGGAGTTGTTCTCCCACAAGAACCATTCGGCTGATCCTTCTTCAATATGCCCTTCACCAACATGCAGTGTTTCCTTCATTGAATTAGCTCTCACACCAATATTTGCGTCTACAGCCTTTGCATTGAGGGCTATCTGAAAATGTCTGTGACACTGAAGTTGCCTGTGAATGTGGAGTTGGTGGCATGTGAAAGCCGCATGTGGAGCATTCGTTTGTGTGGGATGCTCTACCAGCTTCATTTCAGTCCTAGGCACTCAAAGGGCACTAAGCATAGAGTGTGAAAACTGAGTTTCCTTGAGAGCTGCTTGGAAGCCTGGTGGCGTGTGAAGTTAGTGAGCCAAATGGAGTTGTTCTCCCACAAGAACCACTCGGCTGATCCTTCTTCAATATGTCCTTCACCAACATGCAGTGTTTCCTTGATTGAATTAGCTCTCAGAAAAATATTTGCGTCTAGAGCCTTTGCATTGAGGGCTATCTGAAAACGGCTGTGACGCTGAAGTTGTCTGTGAATGTGGAGTTGGTGGCATGTGAAAGCCGCATGTGGAGCATTCGTTTGTTGGGATGCTCTACCAGGTTCATTCCTAGATAATGCACTCAAAGGGCACTAAGCATAGAGTGTGAAAACTGAGTTTCCTTGAGAGCTGCTTTTAAGCCTGATGGTGTGTGAAGTTAGTGAGCCAAATGGAGTTGTTCTCCCACAAGAACCACTCCACTGATCCTTCTTCAATATGCCCTTCACCAACATGCAGTGTTTCCTTGATTGAATTAGCTCTCACACCAATATTTGCGTCTAGAGCCTTTGCATTGAGGGCTATCTGAAAACGGCTGTGGCGCTGAAGTTGCCTGTGAATGTGGAGTTGGTGGCATGTGAAACCCGCATGTGGAGCATTCGTTTGTGTGGGATGCTCTACCAGCTTCATTTCAGTCCTAGGCACTCAAAGGGCACTAAGCATAGAGTGTGAAAACTGAGTTTCCTTGAGAGCTGCTTGGAAGCCTGGTGGTTTGTGAAGTTAGTGAGCCAAATGGAGTTGTTCTCCCACAAGAACCACTCGGCTGATCCTTCTTCAATATGCCCTTCACCAACATGCAGTGTTTCCTTGATTGAATTAGCTCTCACACCAATATTTGCGTCTAGAGCCTTTGCATTGAAGGCTATCTGAAAACAGCTGTGGCGCTGAAGTTTCCTGTGAATGTGGAGTTGGTGGCATGTGAAACCCGCATGTGGAGCATTCGTTTGTGTGGGATGCTCTACCAGATTCATTTCAGTCCTAGATAATGCACTCAAAGGGCACTAAGCATAGAGTGTGAAAACTGAGTTTCCTTGAGAGCTGCTTGGAAGCCTGATGGTGTGTGAAGTTAGTGAGCCAAATGGAGTTGTTCTCCCACAAGAACCACTCGGCTGATCCTTCTTCAATATGCCCTTCACCAACATGCAGTGTTTCCTTGATTGAATTAGCACTCACACCAATATTTGCGTCTAGAGCCTTTGCATTGAGGGCTATCTGAAAACGGCTGTGGTGCTGAAGTTGCCTGAGAATGTGGAGTTGGTGGCATGTGAAACCCGCATGTGGAGCATTCGTTTGTGTGGGATGCTCTACCAGGTTCATTCCTAGATTATGCACTCAAAGGGCACTAAGCATAGAGTGTGAAAACTGAGTTTCCTTGAGAGCTGCTTGGAAGCCTGATGGTGTGTGAAGTTAGTGAGCCAAATGGAGTTGTTCTCTCACAAGAACCACTCGACTGATCCTTCTTCAATATGCCCTTCACCAACATGCAGTGTTTCCTTGATTGAATTAGCTCTCACACCAATATTTGCGTCTAGAGCCTTTGCATTGAGGGCTATCTGAAAATGGCTGTGGCGCTGAAGTTGCCTGAGAATGTGGAGTTGGTGGCATGTGAAACCCGCATGTGGAGCATTCGTATGTGTGGGATGCTCTACCAGGTTCATTCCTAGATAATGCACTCAAAGTGCACTAAGCATAGAGTGTGAAAACTGAGCTTCCTTGAGAGCTGCTTGGAAGTCTGATGGTGTGTGAAGTTAGTGAGCCAAATGGAGTTGTTCTCTCACAAGAACCACTCGACTGATCCTTCGTCAATATGCCCTTCACCAACATGCAGTGTTTCTTTGATTGAAATAGCTCTCACACCAATATTTGCATCTAGAGCCTTTGCATTGATGGCTATCTGAAAACGGCTGTGGCGCTGAAGTTGCCTGTGAATGTGGAGTTGGTGGCATGTGAAGCCCGCATGTGGAGCATTCGTTTGTGTGGGATGCTCTGCCAGGTCCATTCCTAGATAATGAACTCAAAGGGCACTAAGCATAGAGTGTGAAAACTGAGTTTCCTTGAGAGCTGCTTGGAAGCCTGATGGTGTGTGAAGTTAGTGAGCCAAATGGAGTTGTTCTCCCACAAGAACCAGTCAGCTGATTCTTCTTCAATATGCCATTCACCAACATGAAGTTTTTCCTTGATTGAATTAGCTCTCACACCAATATTTGTGTCTAGAGCCTTTGCATTGAGGGCTATCTCAAAACGGCTGTGACGCTGAAGTTGCCTGTGAATGTGGAGTTGGTGGCATGTGAAACCCGCATGTGGAGCATTCGTTTGTGTGGGATGCTCTACCAGGTTCATTCCTAGATAATGCACTGAAAGGGCACTAAGCATAGAGTGTGAAAACTGAGTTTCCTTGAGAGCTGCTTGGAAGCCTGATGGTGTGTGAAGTTAGTGAGCCAAATGGAGTTGTTCTCCCACAAGAACCACTCGGCTGATCCTTCTTCAATATGCCCTTCACCAACATGCAGTGTTTCCTTGATTGAATTAGCTCTCACACCAATATTTGCGTCTAGAGCCTTTGCATTGAGGGCTATCTGAAAATGGCTGTGGCGCTGAAATTGCCTGTGAATGTGGAGTTGGTGGCATGTGAAACCCGCATGTGGAGCATTCTTTTGTGTGGGATGCTCTACCAGCTTCATTTCAGTCCTAGGCACTCAAAGGGCACTAAGCATAGAGTGTGAAAACTGAGTTTCCTTGAGAGCTGCTTGGAAGCCTGATGGTGTGTGAAGTTAGTGAGCCAAATGGAGTTGTTCTCCCACAAGAACCAGTCAGCTGATTCTTCTTCAATATGCCCTTCACCAACATGCAGTGTTTCCTTGATTGAATTAGCTCTCACACCAATATTTGCATCTAGAGCCTTTGCATTGAGGGCTATCTGAAAACAGCTGTGGCGCTGAAGTTGCCTGAGAATGTGGAGTTGGTGGCATGTGAAACCCGCATGTGGAGCATTCGTATGTGTGGGATGCTCTACCAGGTTCATTCCTAGATAATGCACTCAAAGTGCACTAAGCATAGAGTGTGAAAACTGAGTTTCCTTGAGAGCTGCTTGGAAGTCTGATGGTGTGTGAAGTTAGTGAGCCAAATGGAGTTGTTCTCCCACAAGAACCACTCGACTGATCCTTCTTCAATATGCCCTTCACCAACATACAGTGTTTCTTTGATTGAAATAGCTCTCACACCAATATTTGCATCTAGAGCCTTTGCATTGATGGCTATCTGAAAACAGCTGTGGCGCTGAAGTTTCCTGTGAATGTGGAGTTGGTGGCATGTGAAACCCGCATGTGGAGCATTCGTTTGTGTGGGATGCTCTACCAGATTCATTTCAGTCCTAGATAATGCACTCAAAGGGCACTAAGCATAGAGTGTGAAAACTGAGTTTCCTTGAGAGCTGCTTGGAAGCCTGATGGTGTGTGAAGTTAGTGAGCCAAATGGAGTTGTTCTCCCACAAGAACCACTCGGCTGATCCTTCTTCAATATGCCCTTCACCAACATGCAGTGTTTCCTTGATTGAATTAGCACTCACACCAATATTTGCGTCTAGAGCCTTTGCATTGAGGGCTATCTGAAAACGGCTGTGGTGCTGAAGTTGCCTGAGAATGTGGAGTTGGTGGCATGTGAAACCCGCATGTGGAGCATTCGTTTGTGTGGGATGCTCTACCAGGTTCATTCCTAGATTATGCACTCAAAGGGCACTAAGCATAGAGTGTGAAAACTGAGTTTCCTTGAGAGCTGCTTGGAAGCCTGATGGTGTGTGAAGTTAGTGAGCCAAATGGAGTTGTTCTCTCACAAGAACCACTCGACTGATCCTTCTTCAATATGCCCTTCACCAACATGCAGTGTTTCCTTGATTGAATTAGCTCTCACACCAATATTTGCGTCTAGAGCCTTTGCATTGAGGGCTATCTGAAAATGGCTGTGGCGCTGAAGTTGCCTGAGAATGTGGAGTTGGTGGCATGTGAAACCCGCATGTGGAGCATTCGTATGTGTGGGATGCTCTACCAGGTTCATTCCTAGATAATGCACTCAAAGTGCACTAAGCATAGAGTGTGAAAACTGAGCTTCCTTGAGAGCTGCTTGGAAGTCTGATGGTGTGTGAAGTTAGTGAGCCAAATGGAGTTGTTCTCCCACAAGAACCACTCGACTGATCCTTCGTCAATATGCCCTTCACCAACATGCAGTGTTTCTTTGATTGAAATAGCTCTCACACCAATATTTGCATCTAGAGCCTTTGCATTGATGGCTATCTGAAAACGGCTGTGGCGCTGAAGTTGCCTGTGAATGTGGAGTTGGTGGCATGTGAAATCCGCATGTGGAGCATTCGTTTGTTGGGATGCTCTGCCAGGTCCATTCCTAGATAATGAACTCAAAGGGCACTAAGCATAGAGTGTGAAAACTGAGTTTCCTTGAGAGCTGCTTGGAAGCCTGATGGTGTGTGAAGTTAGTGAGCCAAATGGAGTTGTTCTCCCACAAGAACCAGTCAGCTGATTCTTCTTCAATATGCCATTCACCAACATGAAGTTTTTCCTTGATTGAATTAGCTCTCACACCAATATTTGTGTCTAGAGCCTTTGCATTGAGGGCTATCTCAAAACGGCTGTGACGCTGAAGTTGCCTGTGAATGTGGAGTTGGTGGCATGTGAAACCCGCATGTGGAGCATTCGTTTGTGTGGGATGCTCTACCAGGTTCATTCCTAGATAATGCACTGAAAGGGCACTAAGCATAGAGTGTGAAAACTGAGTTTCCTTGAGAGCTGCTTGGAAGCCTGATGGTGTGTGAAGTTAGTGAGCCAAATGGAGTTGTTCTCCCACAAGAACCACTCGGCTGATCCTTCTTCAATATGCCCTTCACCAACATGCAGTGTTTCCTTGATTGAATTAGCTCTCACACCAATATTTGCGTCTAGAGCCTTTGCATTGAGGGCTATCTGAAAATGGCTGTGGCGCTGAAGTTGCCTGTGAATGTGGAGTTGGTGGCATGTGAAACCCGCATGTGGAGCATTCTTTTGTGTGGGATGCTCTACCAGCTTCATTTCAGTCCTAGGCACTCAAAGGGCACTAAGCATAGAGTGTGAAAACTGAGTTTCCTTGAGAGCTGCTTGGAAGCCTGATGGTGTGTGAAGTTAGTGAGCCAAATGGAGTTGTTCTCCCACAAGAACCAGTCAGCTGATTCTTCTTCAATATGCCCTTCACCAACATGCAGTGTTTCCTTGATTGAATTAGCTCTCACACCAATATTTGCATCTAGAGCCTTTGCATTGAGGGCTATCTGAAAACAGCTGTGGCGCTGAAGTTGCCTGAGAATGTGGAGTTGGTGGCATGTGAAACCCGCATGTGGAGCATTCGTATGTGTGGGATGCTCTACCAGGTTCATTCCTAGATAATGCACTCAAAGTGCACTAAGCATAGAGTGTGAAAACTGAGTTTCCTTGATAGCTGCTTGGAAGTCTGATGGTGTGTGAAGTTAGTGAGCCAAATGGAGTTGTTCTCCCACAAGAACCACTCGACTGATCCTTCTTCAATATGCCCTTCACCAACATACAGTGTTTCTTTGATTGAAATAGCTCTCACACCAATATTTGCATCTAGAGCCTTTGCATTGATGGCTATCTGAAAACGGCTGTGGCGCTGAAGTTGCCTGTGAATGTGGAGTTGGTGGCATGTGAAATCCGCATGTGGAGCATTCGTTTGTTGGGATGCTCTGCCAGGTCCATTCCTAGATAATGAACTCAAAGGGCACTAAGCATAGAGTGTGAAAACTGAGTTTCCTTGAGAGCTGCTTGGAAGCCTGATGGTGTGTGAAGTTAGTGAGCCAAATGGAGTTGTTCTGCCACAAGAACCAGTCAGCTGATTCTTCTTCAATATGCCATTCACCAACATGCAGTGTTTCCTTGATTGAATTAGCTCTCACACCAATATTTGTGTCTAGAGCCTTTGCATTGAGGGCTATCTGAAAACGGCTGTGGCGCTGAAGTTGCCTGTGAATGTGGAGTTGGTGGCATGTGAAACCCGCATGTGGAGCATTCTTTTGTGTGGGATGCTCTACCAGCTTCATTTCAGTCCTAGGCACTCAAAGGGCACTAAGCATAGAGTGTGAAAACTGAGTTTCCTTGAGAGCTGCTTGGAAGCCTGATGGTGTGTGAAGTTACTGAGCCAAATGGAGTTGTTCTCCCACAAGAACCAGTGAGCTGATTCTTCTTCAATATGCCCTTCACCAACATGCAGTGTTTCTTTGATTGAATTAGCTCTCACACCAATATTTGCGTCTAGAGCCTTTGCATTGAGGGCTATCTGAAAATGGCTGTGGCGCTGAAATTGCCTGTGAATGTGGAGTTGGTGGCATGTGAAACCCGCATGTGGAGCATTCTTTTGTGTGGGATGCTCTACCAGCTTCATTTCAGTCCTAGGCACTCAAAGGGCACTAAGCATAGAGTGTGAAAACTGAGTTTCCTTGAGAGCTGCTTGGAAGCCTGATGGTGTGTGAAGTTACTGAGCCAAATGGAGTTGTTCTCCCACAAGAACCAGTGAGCTGATTCTTCTTCAATATGCCCTTCACCAACATGCAGTGTTTCCTTGATTGAATTAGCTCTCACACCAATATTTGCGTCTAGAGCCTTTGCATTGAGGGCTATCTGAAAACGGCTGTGGCGCTGAAGTTGCCTGAGAATGTGGTGTTGGTGGCATGTGAAACCCGCATGTGGAGCATTCGTTTGTGTGGGATGCTCTACCAGGTTCATTCCTGATAATGCACTCAAAGTGCACTAAGCATAGAGTGTGAAAACTGAGTTTCCTTGAGAGCTGCTTGGAAGCCTGATGGTGTGTGAAGTTAGTGAGCCAAATGGAGTTGTTCTCCCACAAGAACCACTCGGCTGATCCTTCTTCAATATGCCCTTCACCAACATGCAGTGTTTAGTTGATTGTATTGGCTCTCACACAAATATTTGCATCTAGAGCCTTTGCATTGAGGGCAATCTGAAAACGGCTGTGGCGCTGAAGTTGCCTGAGAATGTGGAGTTGGTGGCATGTGAAACCCGCATGTGGAGCATTCGTTTGTGTGGGATGCTCTACCAGCTTCATTTCAGTCCTAGGCACTCAAAGGGCACTAAGCATAGAGTGAGAAAACTGAGTTTCCTTGAGAGCTGCTTGGAAGCCTGATGGTGTGTGAAGTTAGTGAGCCAACTGGAGTTGTTCTCCCACAAGAACCATTCGGCTGATCCTTCTTCAATATGCCCTTCACCAACATGCAGTGTTTCCTTCATATGAATTAGCTCTCACACCAATATTTGCGTCTACAGCCTTTGCATTGAGGGCTATCTGAAAATGTCTGTGACACTGAAGTTGCCTGTGAATGTGGAGTTGGTGGCATGTGAAAGCCGCATGTGGAGAATTCGTTTGTGTGGGATGCTCACCAAGCTTCATTTCAGTCCTAGGCACTCAAAGGGCACTAAGCATAGAGTGTGAAAACTGAGTTTCCTTGAGAGCTGCTTGGAAGCCTGGTGGTGTGTGAAGTTAGTGAGCCAAATGGAGTTGTTCTCCCACAAGAACCACTCGGCTGATCCTTCTTCAATATTTCCTTCACCAACATGCAGTGTTTCCTTGATTGAATTAGCTCTCAAAAAATATTTGCGTCTAGAGCCTTTGCATTGAGGGCTATCTGAAAACGGCTGTGACGCTGAAGTTGTCTGTGAATGTGGAGTTGGTGGCATGTGAAAGCCGCATGTGGAGCATTCGTTTGTTGGGATGCTCTCCAAGTTTATTCCTAGATAATGCACTCAAAGGGCACTAAGCATAGAGTGTGAAAACTGAGTTTCCTTGAGAGCTGCTTGGAAGCCTGATGGTGTGTGAAGTTAGTGAGCCAAATGGAGTTGTTCTCCCACAAGAACCACTCAGCTGATTCTTCTTCAATATGCCCTTCACCAACATGCAGTGTTTCCTTGATTGAATTAGCTCTCACACCCATATTTGCGTCTAGAGCCTTTGCATTGAGGGCTATCTGAAAATGGCTGTGACGCTGAAGTTGCCTGTGAATGTGGAGTTGGTGGCATGTGAAACCCGCATGTGGAGCATTCGTTTGTGTGGGATGCTCTACCAGGTTCATTCCTAGATAATGCATTCAAAGGGCACTAAGCATAGATTGTGAAAACTGAGTTTCCTTGAGAGCTGCTTGGAAGCCTGATGGTGTGTGAAGTTAGTGAGCCAAATGGAGTTGTTCTCCCACAAGAACCACTCGGCTGATCCTTCTTCAATATGCCCTTCACCAACATGCAGTGTTTCCTTGATTGAATTAGCTCTCACACCAATATTTGCGTCTAGAGCCTTTGCATTGAGAGCTATCTGAAAACGGCTGTGGCTCTGAAGTTGCCTGAGAATGTGGAGTTGTTGGCATGTGAAACCCGCAAGTGGAGCATTCGTTTGTGTGGGATGCTCACCAAGCTTCATTTCAGTCCTAGGCACTCAAAGGGCACTAACCATAGAGTGTGAAAACTGAGTTTCCTTGAGAGCTGCTTGGAAGCCTGATGGTGTGTGAAGTTAGTGAGCCAAATGGAGTTGTTCTCCCACAAGAACCGCTCGGCTGATTCTTCTTCAATATGCCATTCACCAACATGCAGTGTTTCCTTGATTGAATTAGCTCTCACACCAATATTTGCGTCTAGAGCCTTTGCATTGAGGGCTATCTGAAAACGGCTGTGGCGCTGAAGTTGCCTGTGAATGTGGAGTTGGTGGCATGTGAAAGCCGCATGTGGAGCATTCGTTTTTGTGGGATTCTCACCAAGCTTCAATTCAGTCCTAGGCACTCAAAGGGCACTAAGCATAGAGTGTGAAAACTGAGTTTCCTTGAGAGCTGCTTGGAAGCCTGATGGTGTGTGAAGTTAGTGAGCCAAATGGACCTGTTAGCCCACAAGAACCACTCGGCTGATCCTTCTTCAATATGCCCTTCACCAACATGCAGTGTTTCCTTGATTGAATTAGCTCTCACACCAATATTTGCGTCTAGAGCCTTTGCATTGTGGGTTATCCCAAAATGGCTGTGACGCTGAAGTAGCCTGTGAATATGCGTATTGGTGGCATGTGAAACCCGAATTTGGAGCATTCGTTTGTATGGGATGCTCTACCAGGTTCATTCCTAGATAATGCACTCAAAGGGCACTAAGCATAGAGTGTGAAAACTGAGTTTCTTTGAGAGCTGCTTGGAAGCCTGATGGTGTGTGAAGTTAGTGAGCCAAATGGAGTTGTTCTCCCACAAGAACCACTCAGCTGATCCTTCTTCAATATGCCCTTCACCAACATGCAGTGTTTCCTTGATTGAATTAGCTCTCACACCAATATTTGCGTCTAGAGCCTTTGCATTGAGGGCTATCTGAAAACGGCTGTGGCGCTGAAGTTGCCTGTGAATGTGAAGTTGGTGGCATGTGAAAGCCGCATGTGGAGCATTCGTTTGTGTGGGATGCTCTACCAGGTTCATTCCTAGATAATGCACTCAAAGGGCACTAAACATAGAGTGTGAAAACTGAGTTTCCTTGAGAGCTGCTTGGAAGCCTGATGGTGTGTGAAGTTAGTGAGCCAAATGGAGTTGTTCTCCCACAAGAACCACTCAGCTGATTCTTCTTCAATATGCCCTTCACCAACATGCAGTGTTTCCTTGATTGAATTAGCTCTCACACCAATATTTGCGTCTAGAGCCTTTGCATTGAGGGCTATCTGAAAACGGCTGTGGCGCTGAAGTTGCCTGAGAATATGGAGTTGGTGGCATGTGAAACCCGCATGTGGAGCATTCGTTTGTGTGGGATGCTCACCAAGCTTCATTTCAGTCCTAGGCACTCAAAGGGCACTAAGCATAGAGTGTGAAAACTGAGTTTCCTTGAGAGCTGCTTGGAAGCCTGATGGTGTGTGAAGTTAGTGAGCCAAATGGAGTTGTTCTCCCACAAGAACCACTCGGCTGATCCTTCTTCAATATGCCCTCAACCAACATGCAGTGTTTCCTTGATTGAATTAGCTCTCACACCAATATTTAAATCTAGAGCCTTTGCATTGAGGGCTATCTGAAAACGGCTGTGGCGCTGAAGTTGTCTGTGAATGTGGAGTTGGTGGCATGTGAAACCCGCATGTGGAACATTCGTTTGTGTGGGATGCTCTACCAGGTTCATTCCTAGATAATGCACTCAAAGTGCACTAAGCATAGAGTGTGAAAACTGAGCTTCCTTGAGAGCTGCTTGGAAGTCTGATGGTGTGTGAAGTTAGTGAGCCAAATGGACTTGTTCTCCCACAAGAACCAGTCGGCTGATCCTTCTTCAACATGCCCTTCACCAACATGCAGTGTTTCCTTGATTGAAGTAGCTGTCACACCAATATTTGCGTCTAGAGCCTTTGCATTGAGGGCTATCTGAAAACGGCTGTGGCGCTGAAGTTGCCTGAGAATGTGGAGATGGTGGCATGTGAAACCCGCATGTGGAGCATTCGCTTCCGTTTTATGCTCACCAAGCTTCATTTCAGTCCTAGGCACTCAAAGGGCACTAAGCATAGAGTGTGAAAACTGAGTTTCCTTGAGAGCTGCTTGGAAGCCTGATGGTGTGTGAAGTTAGTGAGCCAAATGGAGTTGTTCTCCCACAAGAACCACTCGGCTGATCCTTCTTCAATATGCCCTTCACCAACATGCATTGTTTCCTTGATTGAATTAGCTCTCACACCAAAATTTGCGTCTAGAGCCTTTGCATTGAGGGCTATCTGAAACGGCTGTGGCGCTGAAGTTGCCTGTGAATGTGGAGTTGGTGGCATGTGAAAGCCGCATGTGGAGCATTCGTTTGTGTGGGATGCTCTACCAAGTTCATTCCTAGATAATGCACTCAAAGGGCATTAAGCATAGAGTGTGAAAACTGAGTTTCCTTGAGAGCTGCTTGGAAGCCTGATGGTGTGTGAAGTTAGTGAGCCAAATGGAGTTGTTCTCCCACAAGAACCACTCAGCTGATCCTTCTTCCATATGCCCTTCACCAACATGCAGTGTTTCCTTGATTGAATTAGCTCTCACACCAATATTTGCGTCTAGAGCCTTTGCATTGAGGGCTATCTGAAAACGGCTGTGGCCCTGAAGTTGCCTGAGAATGTGGAGTTGACGGCATTTGAAACCCGCATGTGGAGCATTCGTTTGTGTGGGATGCTCTACCAGGTCCATTCCTAGCTAATGAACTCAAAGGGCGCTAAGCATAGAGTGTGAAAACTGAGTTTCCTTGAGAGCTGCTTGGAAGCCTGATGGTGTGTGAAGTTAGTGAGCCAAATGGAGTTGTTCTCCCACAAGAACCACTCGGCTGATCCTTCTTCAATATGCCCTTTACCACCTTGCAGCGTTTCCTTGATTGAATTAGCTCTCACACCAGTATTTGCGTCTAGAGCCTTTGCATTGATGGCTATCTGAAAACGGCTGTGGCGCTGAAGTTGCCTGTGAATGTGGAGTTGGTGGCATGTGAAACCCGCATGTGGAGCATTCGCTTCTGTTTTATGCTCACCAAGCTTCATTTCAGTCCTAGGCACTCAAAGGGCACTAAGCATAGAGTGAGAAAACTGAGTTTCCTTGAGAGCTGCTTGGAAGCCTGATGGTGTGTGAAGTTAGTGAGCCAAATGGAGTTGTTCTCCCACAAGAACCACTCGGCTGATCCTCCTTCAATATGCCCTTCACCAACATGCAGTGTTTCCTTGATTGAATTAGCTCTCACACCAATATTTGCGTCTAGAGCCTTTGCATTGAGGGCTATCTGAAAACGGCTGTGACGCTGAAGTTGCCTGAGAATGTGGAGTTGGTGGCATGTGAAAGCCGCATGTGGAGCATTCGTTTGTGTGGGATGCTCACCAAGTTTATTCCTAGATAATGCACTCAAAGTGAACTAAGCATAGAGAGTGAAAACTGAGTTTCCTTGAGAGCTGCTTGGAAGCCTGATGGTGTGTGAAGTTAGTGAGCCCAATGGAGTTGTTCTCCCACAAGAACCACTCGGCTGATCCTTCTTCAATATGTCCTTCACCAACATGCAGTGTTTCCTTGATTGAATTAGCTCTCAGAAAAATATTTGCGTCTAGAGCCTTTGCATTGAGGGCTATCTGAAAACGGCTGTGGCGCTGAAGTTGCCTGTGAATGTGGAGTTGGTGGCATGTGAAACCCGCATGTGGAGCATTCGTTTGTGTGGGATGCTCTACCAGGTTCATTCCTAGATAATGCACTGAAAGGGCACTAAGCATAGAGTGTGAAAACTGAGTTTCCTTGAGAGCTGCTTGGAAGCCTGATGGTGTGTGAAGTTAGTGAGCCAAATGGAGTTGTTCTCCCACAAGAACCAGTCGGCTGATCCTTCTTCAACATGCCCTTCACCAACATGCAGTGTTTCCTTGATTGAATTAGCTCTCACACCAATATTTGTGCCTAGAGCCTTTGCATTGAGGGTTATCTGAAAATGGCTGTGGCGCTGAAGTTGCCTGTGAATGTGGAGTTGGTGGCATGTGAAACCCGCATGTGGAGCATTCGCTTCTGTTTTATGCTCACCAAGCTTCATTTCAGTCCTAGGCACTCAAAGGACACTAAGCATAGAGTGTGAAAACTGAGTTTCCTTGAGAGCTGCTTGGAAGCCTGATGGTGTGTGAAGTTAGTGAGCCAAATGGAGTTGTTCTCCCACAAGAACCACTCGGATGATCCTTCTTCAATATGCCCTTCACCAACATTCAGTGTTTCCTTGATTGAATTAGCTCTCACAACAATATTTGCGTCTAGAGCCTTTGCATTGAGGGCTATCTGAAAACGGCTGTGGCGCTGAAGTTGCCTGAGAATGTGGAGTTGGTGGCATGTGAAAACCGCTTGCGGAGCATTCGTTTTTGTGGGATGCTCACCAAGCTTCCTTTCAGTCCTTGGCACTCAAAGGGCACTAAGCATAGAGTGTGAAAACTGAGTTTCCTTGAGAGCTGCTTGGAAGCCTGATGGTGTGTGAAGTTAGTGAGCCAAATGGAGCTGTTCTCCCACAAGAACCACTCAGCTGATTCTTCTTCAATATGCCCTAAACCAACATGCAGTGTTTCCTTGATTGAATTAGCTCTCACACCAATATTTGTGTCTAGAGCCTTTGCATTGAGGGCTATCTGAAAACGGCTAGGACGCTGAAGTTGTCTGAGAATGTGGAGTTGGTGGCATGTGTAACCCGCATGTGGAGCATTCGTTTGTGTTAGATGCTCTACCAGGTTCATTCCTAGATAATGCACTCAAAGGGCACTAAGCATAGAGTGTGAAAACTGAGTTTCCTTGAGAGCTGCTTGGAAGCCTGATGGTGTGTGAAGTTAGTGAGCCCAATGGAGTTGTTCTCCCACAAGAACCACTCGGCTGATCCTTCTTCAATATGCCCTTTACCAACTTGCAGTGTTTCCTTGATTGAATTAGCTCTCACACCAATATTTGCGTCTAGAGCCTTTGCATTGAGGGCTATCTGAAAACGGCTGGGGCGCTGAAGTTGCCAGAGAATGTGGAGTTGGTGGCATGTGAAACCCGCATGTGGAGCATTCGTTTGTGTGGGATGCTCACCAAGCTTCATTTCAGTCCTAGGCACTCAAAGGGCACTAAGCATAGAGTGTGAAAACTGAGTTTCCTTGAGAGCTGCTTGGAAGCCTGATGGTGTGTGAAGTTAGTGAGCCAAATGGACTTGCTCTCCCACAAGAACCAGTCGGCTGATCCTTCTTCAATATGCCCTTCACCAACATGCAGTGTTTCCTTGATTGAATTAGCTCTCACACCAATATTTGTGTCTAGAGCCTTTGCATTGATGGCTATCTGAAAACGGCTGTGGCGCTGAAGTTGCCTGTGAATGTGGAGTTGGTGGCATGTGAAACCCGCATGTGGAGCATTCGTTTGTGTGGGATGCTCTACCAGCTTCATTCCTAGATAATGCACTCAAAGGGCACTAAGCATAGAGTGTGAAAACTGAGTTTCCTTGAGAGCTGCTTGGAAGCCTGATGGTGTGTGAAGTTAGTGAGCCAAATGGAGTTGTCCTCCCACAAGAACCACTCCGATGATTCTTCTTCAATATGCCCTTCACCAACATGCAGTGTTTCCTTGATTGAATTAGCTCTCACACTAATATTTGCGTCTAGAGCCTTTGCATTGAGGGCTATCTGAAAATGGCTGTGGCGCTGAAGTTGCCTGAGAATGTGGAGTTGGTGGCATGTGAAACCCGCATGTGGAGCATTCGTTTGTGTGGGATGCTCTACCAGGTTCATTCCTAGATAATGCACTCAAAGGGCACTAAGCATAGAGTGTGAAAACTGAGTTTCCTTGAGAGCTGCTTGGCAGCCTGATGGTGTGTGAAGTTAGTGAGCCAAATGGAGTTGTTCTCCCACAAGAACCACTCAGCTGATCCTTCTTCAATATGCCCTTCACCAACATGCAGTGTTTCCTTGATTGAATTAGCTCTCACACCAATATTTGCGTCTAGAGCCTTTGCATTGAGGGCTATCTGAAAACGGCTGTGGCGCTGAAGTTGCCTGTGAATGTGGAGTTGGTGGCATGTGAAACCCGCATGTGGAACATTCGTTTGTGTGGGATGCTCACCAAGCTTCATTTCAGTCCTAGGCACTCAAAGGGCACTAAGCATAGAGTGTGAAAACTGAGTTTCCTTGAGAGCTGCTTGGAAGCCTGATGGTGTGTGAAGTTAGTGAGCCAAATGGAGTTGTTCTCCCACAAGAACCACTCGGCTGATCCTTCTTCAATATGCCCTTCACCAACATGCAGTGTTTCCTTGATTGAATTAGCTCTCACACCAATATTTGCGTCTAGAGCCTTTGCATTGAGGGCTATCTGAAAACGGCTGTGACGCTGAAGTTGCCTGTGAATGTGGAGTTGGTGGCATGTGAAACCCGCATGTGGAGCATTCGTTTGTGTGGGATGCTCACCAAGCTTCATTTCAGTCCTAGGCACTCAAAGGGCACTAAGCATAGAGTGTGAAAACTGAGTTTCCTTGAGAGCTGCTTGGAAGCCTGATGGTGTGTGAAGTTAGTGAGCCAAATGGACTTGTTCTCCCACAAGAACCACTCGGCTGATCCTTCTTCAATATGCCCTTCACCAACATGCAGTGTTTCCTTGATTGAATTAGCTCTCACACCAATATTTGCGTCTAGAGCCTTTGCATTGTGGGCTATCTGAAAACGGCTGTGACGCTGAAGTTGCCTGTGAATGTGGAGTTGGTGGCATGTGAAACCCGCACGTGGAGCATTCGTTTGTGTGGGATGCTCTACCAAGTTCATTCCTAGATAATGCACTCAAAGGGCACTAAGCATAGAGTGTGAAAACTGAGTTTCCTTGAGAGCTGCTTGGAAGCCTGATGGTGTGTGAAGTTAGTGAGCCAAATGGACCTGTTAGCCCACAAGAACCACTCGGCTGATCCTTCTTCAATATGCCCTTCACCAACATGCAGTGTTTCCTTGATTGAATTAGCTCTCACACCAATATTTGCGTCTAGAGCCTTTGCATTGTGGGTTATCCCAAAATGGCTGTGACGCTGAAGTAGCCTGTGAATATGGTATTGGTGGCATGTGAAACCCGAATTTGGAGCATTCGTTTGTATGGGATGCTCTACCAGGTTCATTCCTAGATAATGCACTCAAAGGGCACTAAGCATAGAGTGTGAAAACTGAGTTTCTTTGAGAGCTGCTTGGAAGCCTGATGGTGTGTGAAGTTAGTGAGCCAAATGGAGTTGTTCTCCCACAAGAACCACTCAGCTGATCCTTCTTCAATATGCCCTTCACCAACATGCAGTGTTTCCTTGATTGAATTAGCTCTCACACCAATATTTGCGTCTAGAGCCTTTGCATTGAGGGCTATCTGAAAACGGCTGTGGCGCTGAAGTTGCCTGTGAATGTGAAGTTGGTGGCATGTGAAAGCCGCATGTGGAGCATTCGTTTGTGTGGGATGCTCTACCAGGTTCATTCCTAGATAATGCACTCAAAGGGCACTAAACATAGAGTGTGAAAACTGAGTTTCCTTGAGAGCTGCTTGGAAGCCTGATGGTGTGTGAAGTTAGTGAGCCAAATGGAGTTGTTCTCCCACAAGAACCACTCAGCTGATTCTTCTTCAATATGCCCTTCACCAACATGCAGTGTTTCCTTGATTGAATTAGCTCTCACACCAATATTTGCGTCTAGAGCCTTTGCATTGAGGGCTATCTGAAAACGGCTGTGGCGCTGAAGTTGCCTGAGAATATGGAGTTGGTGGCATGTGAAACCCGCATGTGGAGCATTCGTTTGTGTGGGATGCTCACCAAGCTTCATTTCAGTCCTAGGCACTCAAAGGGCACTAAGCATAGAGTGTGAAAACTGAGTTTCCTTGAGAGCTGCTTGGAAGCCTGATGGTGTGTGAAGTTAGTGAGCCAAATGGAGTTGTTCTCCCACAAGAACCACTCGGCTGATCCTTCTTCAATATGCCCTCAACCAACATGCAGTGTTTCCTTGATTGAATTAGCTCTCACACCAATATTTAAATCTAGAGCCTTTGCATTGAGGGCTATCTGAAAACGGCTGTGGCGCTGAAGTTGTCTGTGAATGTGGAGTTGGTGGCATGTGAAACCCGCATGTGGAACATTCGTTTGTGTGGGATGCTCTACCAGGTTCATTCCTAGATAATGCACTCAAAGTGCACTAAGCATAGAGTGTGAAAACTGAGCTTCCTTGAGAGCTGCTTGGAAGTCTGATGGTGTGTGAAGTTAGTGAGCCAAATGGACTTGTTCTCCCACAAGAACCAGTCGGCTGATCCTTCTTCAACATGCCCTTCACCAACATGCAGTGTTTCCTTGATTGAAGTAGCTGTCACACCAATATTTGCGTCTAGAGCCTTTGCATTGAGGGCTATCTGAAAACGGCTGTGGCGCTGAAGTTGCCTGAGAATGTGGAGATGGTGGCATGTGAAACCCGCATGTGGAGCATTCGCTTCCGTTTTATGCTCACCAAGCTTCATTTCAGTCCTAGGCACTCAAAGGGCACTAAGCATAGAGTGTGAAAACTGAGTTTCCTTGAGAGCTGCTTGGAAGCCTGATGGTGTGTGAAGTTAGTGAGCCAAATGGAGTTGTTCTCCCACAAGAACCACTCGGCTGATCCTTCTTCAATATGCCCTTCACCAACATGCATTGTTTCCTTGATTGAATTAGCTCTCACACCAAAATTTGCGTCTAGAGCCTTTGCATTGAGGGCTATCTGAAAACGGCTGTGGCGCTGAAGTTGCCTGTGAATGTGGAGTTGGTGGCATGTGAAAGCCGCATGTGGAGCATTCGTTTGTGTGGGATGCTCTACCAAGTTCATTCCTAGATAATGCACTCAAAGGGCACTAAGCATAGAGTGTGAAAACTGAGTTTCCTTGAGAGCTGCTTGGAAGCCTGATGGTGTGTGAAGTTAGTGAGCCAAATGGAGTTGTTCTCCCACAAGAACCACTCAGCTGATCCTTCTTCAATATGCCCTTCACCAACATGCAGTGTTTCCTTGATTGAATTAGCTCTCACACCAATATTTGCGTCTAGAGCCTTTGCATTGAGGGCTATCTGAAAACGGCTGTGGCCCTGAAGTTGCCTGAGAATGTGGAGTTGACGGCATTTGAAACCCGCATGTGGAGCATTCGTTTGTGTGGGATGCTCTACCAGGTCCATTCCTAGCTAATGAACTCAAAGGGCGCTAAGCATAGAGTGTGAAAACTGAGTTTCCTTGAGAGCTGCTTGGAAGCCTGATGGTGTGTGAAGTTAGTGAGCCAAATGGAGTTGTTCTCCCACAAGAACCACTCGGCTGATCCTTCTTCAATATGCCCTTTACCACCTTGCAGCGTTTCCTTGATTGAATTAGCTCTCACACCAGTATTTGCGTCTAGAGCCTTTGCATTGATGGCTATCTGAAAACGGCTGTGGCGCTGAAGTTGCCTGTGAATGTGGAGTTGGTGGCATGTGAAACCCGCATGTGGAGCATTCGCTTCTGTTTTATGCTCACCAAGCTTCATTTCAGTCCTAAGCACTGAAAGGGCACTAAGCATAGAGTGAGAAAACTGAGTTTCCTTGAGAGCTGCTTGGAAGCCTGATGGTGTGTGAAGTTAGTGAGCCAAATGGAGTTGTTCTCCCACAAGAACCACTCGGCTGATCCTCCTTCAATATGCCCTTCACCAACATGCAGTGTTTCCTTGATTGAATTAGCTCTCACACCAATATTTGCGTCTAGAGCCTTTGCATTGAGGGCTATCTGAAAACGGCTGTGACGCTGAAGTTGCCTGAGAATGTGGAGTTGGTGGCATGTGAAAGCCGCATGTGGAGCATTCGTTTGTGTGGGATGCTCACCAAGTTTATTCCTAGATAATGCACTCAAAGTGAACTAAGCATAGAGAGTGAAAACTGAGTTTCCTTGAGAGCTGCTTGGAAGCCTGATGGTGTGTGAAGTTAGTGAGCCAACTGGAGTTGTTCTCCCACAAGAACCACTCGGCTGATCCTTCTTCAATATGCCCTTCACCAACATGCAGTGTTTCCTTGATTGAATTAGCTCTCACACCAATATTTGCGTCTAGAGCCTTTGCATTGAGGGCTATCTGAAAACGGCTGTGGCGCTGAAGTTGCCTGTGAATGTGGAGTTGGTGGCATGTGAAACCCGCATGTGGAGCATTCGTTTGTGTGGGATGCTCTACCAGGTTCATTCCTAGATAATGCACTGAAAGGGCACTAAGCATAGAGTGTGAAAACTGAGTTTCCTTGAGAGCTGCTTGGAAGCCTGATGGTGTGTGAAGTTAGTGAGCCAAATGGAGTTGTTCTCCCACAAGAACCAGTCGGCTGATCCTTCTTCAACATGCCCTTCACCAACATGCAGTGTTTCCTTGATTGAATTAGCTCTCACACCAATATTTGTGCCTAGAGCCTTTGCATTGAGGGTTATCTGAAAATGGCTGTGGCGCTGAAGTTGCCTGTGAATGTGGAGTTGGTGGCATGTGAAACCCGCATGTGGAGCATTCGCTTCTGTTTTATGCTCACCAAGCTTCATTTCAGTCCTAGGCACTCAAAGGACACTAAGCATAGAGTGTGAAAACTGAGTTTCCTTGAGAGCTGCTTGGAAGCCTGATGGTGTGTGAAGTTAGTGAGCCAAATGGAGTTGTTCTCCCACAAGAACCACTCGGATGATCCTTCTTCAATATGCCCTTCACCAACATTCAGTGTTTCCTTGATTGAATTAGCTCTCACAACAATATTTGCGTCTAGAGCCTTTGCATTGAGGGCTATCTGAAAACGGCTGTGGCGCTGAAGTTGCCTGAGAATGTGGAGTTGGTGGCATGTGAAAACCGCTTGCGGAGCATTCGTTTTTGTGGGATGCTCACCAAGCTTCCTTTCAGTCCTTGGCACTCAAAGGGCACTAAGCATAGAGTGTGAAAACTGAGTTTCCTTGAGAGCTGCTTGGAAGCCTGATGGTGTGTGAAGTTAGTGAGCCAAATGGAGCTGTTCTCCCACAAGAACCACTCAGCTGATTCTTCTTCAATATGCCCTAAACCAACATGCAGTGTTTCCTTGATTGAATTAGCTCTCACACCAATATTTGTGTCTAGAGCCTTTGCATTGAGGGCTATCTGAAAACGGCTAGGACGCTGAAGTTGTCTGAGAATGTGGAGTTGGTGGCATGTGTAACCCGCATGTGGAGCATTCGTTTGTGTTAGATGCTCTACCAGGTTCATTCCTAGATAATGCACTCAAAGGGCACTAAGCATAGAGTGTGAAAACTGAGTTTCCTTGAGAGCTGCTTGGAAGCCTGATGGTGTGTGAAGTTAGTGAGCCCAATGGAGTTGTTCTCCCACAAGAACCACTCGGCTGATCCTTCTTCAATATGCCCTTTACCAACTTGCAGTGTTTCCTTGATTGAATTAGCTCTCACACCAATATTTGCGTCTAGAGCCTTTGCATTGAGGGCTATCTGAAAACGGCTGGGGCGCTGAAGTTGCCAGAGAATGTGGAGTTGGTGGCATGTGAAACCCGCATGTGGAGCATTCGTTTGTGTGGGATGCTCACCAAGCTTCATTTCAGTCCTAGGCACTCAAAGGGCACTAAGCATAGAGTGTGAAAACTGAGTTTCCTTGAGAGCTGCTTGGAAGCCTGATGGTGTGTGAAGTTAGTGAGCCAAATGGACTTGTTCTCCCACAAGAACCAGTCGGCTGATCCTTCTTCAATATGCCCTTCACCAACATGCAGTGTTTCCTTGATTGAATTAGCTCTCACACCAATATTTGTGTCTAGAGCCTTTGCATTGATGGCTATCTGAAAACGGCTGTGGCGCTGAAGTTGCCTGTGAATGTGGAGTTGGTGGCATGTGAAACCCGCATGTGGAGCATTCGTTTGTGTGGGATGCTCTACCAGCTTCATTCCTAGATAATGCACTCAAAGGGCACTAAGCATAGAGTGTGAAAACTGAGTTTCCTTGAGAGCTGCTTGGAAGCCTGATGGTGTGTGAAGTTAGTGAGCCAAATGGAGTTGTCCTCCCACAAGAACCACTCCGATGATTCTTCTTCAATATGCCCTTCACCAACATGCAGTGTTTCCTTGATTGAATTAGCTCTCACACTAATATTTGCGTCTAGAGCCTTTGCATTGAGGGCTATCTGAAAATGGCTGTGGCGCTGAAGTTGCCTGAGAATGTGGAGTTGGTGGCATGTGAAACCCGCATGTGGAGCATTCGTTTGTGTGGGATGCTCTACCAGGTTCATTCCTAGATAATGCACTCAAAGGGCACTAAGCATAGAGTGTGAAAACTGAGTTTCCTTGAGAGCAGCTTGGAAGCCTGATGGTGTGTGAAGTTAGTGAGCCAAATGGAGTTGTTCTCCCACAAGAACCACTCGGCTGATCCTTCCTCAATATGCCCTTCACCAACATGCAGTGTTTCCTTGATTGAATTAGCTCTCACACCAATATTTGCGTCTAGAGCCTTTGCATTGTGGGCTATCTGAAAACGGCTGTGACGCTGAAGTTGCCTGTGAATGTGGAGTTGGTGGCATGTGAAAGCCGCATGTGGAGCATTCGTTTGTGTGGGATGCTCTACCAGATTCATTCCTACATAATGCACTCAAAGGGCACTAAGCATAGAGTGTGAAAACTGAGTTTCCTTGAGAGCTGCTTGGCAGCCTGATGGTGTGTGAAGTTAGTGAGCCAAATGGAGTTGTTCTCCCACAAGAACCACTCAGCTGATCCTTCTTCAATATGCCCTTCACCAACATGCAGTGTTTCCTTGATTGAATTAGCTCTCACACCAATATTTGCGTCTAGAGCCTTTGCATTGAGGGCTATCTGAAAACGGCTGTGGCGCTGAAGTTGCCTGTGAATGTGGAGTTGGTGGCATGTGAAACCCGCATGTGGAACATTCGTTTGTGTGGGATGCTCACCAAGCTTCATTTCAGTCCTAGGCACTCAAAGGGCACTAAGCATAGAGTGTGAAAACTGAGTTTCCTTGAGAGCTGCTTGGAAGCCTGATGGTGTGTGAAGTTAGTGAGCCAAATGGAGTTGTTCTCCCACAAGAACCACTCGGCTGATCCTTCTTCAATATGCCCTTCACCAACATGCAGTGTTTCCTTGATTGAATTAGCTCTCACACCAATATTTGCGTCTAGAGCCTTTGCATTGAGGGCTATCTGAAAACGGCTGTGACGCTGAAGTTGCCTGTGAATGTGGAGTTGGTGGCATGTGAAACCCGCATGTGGAGCATTCGTTTGTGTGGGATGCTCACCAAGCTTCATTTCAGTCCTAGGCACTCAAAGGGCACTAAGCATAGAGTGTGAAAACTGAGTTTCCTTGAGAGCTGCTTGGAAGCCTGATGGTGTGTGAAGTTAGTGAGCCAAATGGACTTGTTCTCCCACAAGAACCACTCGGCTGATCCTTCTTCAATATGCCCTTCACCAACATGCAGTGTTTCCTTGATTGAATTAGCTCTCACACCAATATTTGCGTCTAGAGCCTTTGCATTGTGGGCTATCTGAAAACGGCTGTGACGCTGAAGTTGCCTGTGAATGTGGAGTTGGTGGCATGTGAAACCCGCACGTGGAGCATTCGTTTGTGTGGGATGCTCTACCAAGTTCATTCCTAGATAATGCACTCAAAGGGCACTAAGCATAGAGTGTGAAAACTGAGTTTCCTTGAGAGCTGCTTGGAAGCCTGATGGTGTGTGAAGTTAGTGAGCCAAATGGAGTTGTTCTCCCACAAGAACCACTTGGCTGATCCTTCTTCAACATGCCATTCACCAACATGCGGTGTTTCTTTGATTGAATTAGCTCTCACACCAATATTTGCGTCTAGAGCCTTTGCATTGTGGGCTATCTGAAAACGGCTGTGACGCTGAAGTTGCCTGTGAATGTGGAGTTGGTGGCATGTGAAACCCGCATGTGGAGCATTCGTTTGTGTGGTATGCTCTACCAGATTCATTCCTACATAATGCACTCAAAGGGCACTAAGCATAGAGTGTGAAAACTGAGTTTCCTTGAGAGCTGCTTGGCAGCCTGATGGTGTGTGAAGTTAGTGAGCCAAATGGAGTTGTTCTCCCACAAGAACCACTCAGCTGATCCTTCTTCAATATGCCCTTCACCAACATGCAGTGTTTCCTTGATTGAATTAGCTCTCACACCAATATTTGCGTCTAGAGCCTTTGCATTGAGGGCTATCTGAAAACGGCTGTGGCGCTGAAGTTGCCTGTGAATGTGGAGTTGGTGGCATGTGAAACCCGCATGTGGAACATTCGTTTGTGTGGGATGCTCACCAAGCTTCATTTCAGTCCTAGGCACTCAAAGGGCACTAAGCATAGAGTGTGAAAACTGAGTTTCCTTGAGAGCTGCTTGGAAGCCTGATGGTGTGTGAAGTTAGTGAGCCAAATGGAGTTGTTCTCCCACAAGAACCACTCGGCTGATCCTTCTTCAATATGCCCTTCACCAACATGCAGTGTTTCCTTGATTGAATTAGCTCTCACACCAATATTTGCGTCTAGAGCCTTTGCATTGAGGGCTATCTGAAAACGGCTGTGACGCTGAAGTTGCCTGTGAATGTGGAGTTGGTGGCATGTGAAACCCGCATGTGGAGCATTCGTTTGTGTGGGATGCTCACCAAGCTTCATTTCAGTCCTAGGCACTCAAAGGGCACTAAGCATAGAGTGTGAAAACTGAGTTTCCTTGAGAGCTGCTTGGAAGCCTGATGGTGTGTGAAGTTAGTGAGCCAAATGGAGTTGTTCTCCCACAAGAACCACTCGGCTGATCCTTCTTCAATATGCCCTTCACCAACATGCAGTGTTTCCTTGATTGAATTAGCTCTCACACCAATATTTGCGTCTAGAGCCTTTGCATTGTGGGCTATCTGAAAACGGCTGTGACGCTGAAGTTGCCTGTGAATGTGGAGTTGGTGGCATGTGAAACCCGCACGTGGAGCATTCGTTTGTGTGGGATGCTCTACCAAGTTCATTCCTAGATAATGCACTCAAAGGGCACTAAGCATAGAGTGTGAAAACTGAGTTTCCTTGAGAGCTGCTTGGCAGCCTGATGGTGTGTGAAGTTAGTGAGCCAAATGGAGTTGTTCTCCCACAAGAACCACTTGGCTGATCCTTCTTCAACATGCCATTCACCAACATGCGGTGTTTCCTTGATTGAATTAGCTCTCACACCAATATTTGCGTCTAGAGCCTTTGCATTGAGGGCTATCTGAAAACGGCTGTGGCGCTGAAGTTGCCTGAGAATGTGGAGTTGGTGGCATGTGAAACCCGCATGTGGAG
>NW_026696193.1:0-47536 GCF_030435755.1 Ochotona princeps | reverse complement strand
TTGGAGCAGCTGTTAATTCTGACTCTTTAATACAGCTCAGTGAATCTCCTATTTCTTTCCCCTCCTACTCTCAGTAAAAAATGCAATTAGGGCAGTCCTGGAATTCCAGAGAAATCCCAACCTTGGATTCATTGGATTCAATGCACATTTAAAAATGTTAGTTCAGCAAACCCTTTGGTTTTCCCTGTCCCTGCCACTTTCTCTTCCAGGCACCGCCATCTAAATAACCATCTTACAGACTCAGAGTGCAGCAAGACAGATTAAAAGCATCTCACTTCAGCTCATAAATCATTTGATCTAAAAGCAGACAGAAACCAGATTGGCTGCAGCAGCTCTCTTTCACCAAATATGAGGTAATTGGAGAACTGCACTGAGTAACGTAAGCAGAAAACCAAAGGGTGCTGAAAAAACAGAGGAGGGGAGAAACTGAGTGGGTGGGTGGGTGTAAGAATAAGTTCTTTTGCTTTTCACCTGGGAGTAGGCCACAGTGCAACTTTCCTTGGTCATCCAGAATTCGGATTCCTCCAACACCAGGCATCTCCACCATGCCACCCAAGTTCTACCCTGGCGGTGAGGTGAGTACCACGTCCGCCCTAGCCCCCAAGATTGGCCCCCTGGGTCTGTCTCTGAAGAAGGTTGGAGATGACATTGCAAAGCCTGTGGGGACTGGAAGGGCCTACGGGTCAGGTCAAACTGACCATCCAGAGCCAACAAATGCATATTGAGGTGGTGCCATCAGTCTCTGTCCTGATTATCAAGGCCCTCAAGGAGCCACCGAGGGACTGCAAGAAGCAGAAGAACATCAAACACGGTGGGAAAATCACATTTGATGAAATTGTCAACATCGTCTGCAGGTGCGCCACAAATTCCTAGCCAGAGAACTTTCTGGAACCATCAAAGAGATTCTGGAGACTGCCCAGTCAATGAACTGTAACGTGGATGGCCGCCACCTGCACAACATCATAGATGACATCAACAGTGGTGCAGTGGAATTCCAAGCTAGCAAAGAAGAGAAAATGTTTCAATAAAGGATCATCTGGCAACCAAAAAAAAAAAAAAAAAAAAAAAAAAAAAGAATAAGCAGAGAAGAGAGGACAAAAAAGGGCAAGTGAGAAGGCAACATGGGGGAAGGAGAAGAGCAATTTCAGAGTGACTAAGCAACCAGCTCGGGTGATAGCAAGGAGCAGAGGAAGAAAAAGGCCAAGAAGAACCAGGACTAAGCAAGGCAATTATGGCTCAAATATGCAAAATAATTGCTTCACTAAGATCTTCAAAAGAAAGTATCAAACATGATATCTATTTCTCATTTTTTAGGTTGTATTGCAATGCATTTATTAACATCAAGTAGTATTCACCAGGAAGGGAGCAGCCACTGGAGTTGGGGCAGGCCTGGGTACAGCTCACTGCATGTACATGATGGCTAGAATCAGGGCTCTGAGCACGGAGATGGACCTCTCTTGGAACCTGCCAGGAGCTAACCGGCTGCTGGAAATTTTCACCCCCAGAACCCAATGTTAATCCCACCCAATTCCATCTACCACACCATGTTGATGGTGGGTGGGTCCCGGGCCAGCCATATTCTCCAGATTTCTCTTCTCAGTGTACTCCCCAGGAAGGGAGCAGCCTCTGGAGCTTAGGCAGTCCCAGGGACATCTCACCACTTGTACACAGTGGCTGGAATTAGGGTTCCAAGCATGGAGATGGACCCGGCCTGGAAGATGCCAAGGTTCACTTTATTATTTATTTGAAGGGCAGAATGAGAGAGACAGAATATCCTAGGTACTGATTCACTCCTCAGATGATTACACAATGATCAGGGATAGGAGCCAGACTGAAGCCAGGGATTCACAACTCCACCTGGGTTTCCCATGTGAGTGCAGGTGTTCAAGCACCTGGACAGCCTTGTACTACTCTCTGAGGTGCATCAGCAGGGAGTTGAAACTGAAGCAGAGCAACTGGGACTCAAACTGCCACTCACGTGGGTTTCTGAAGCTGTCAATGGTGGCTTAATATCTCTGTGCCACAATGACAACCCAGTAGGGCCCACATTGGGGACTAAAGTCTGGTTACAAGCTCCCCTAGTTTTAAACCATCTCCATATTACATACACTTAAGCCAGTTTGTCTACCAGGTATGTATATAGCCAGCTTACTGGGTTGTTTAGGGAATGACAAGGGTCATTCTAGATAGGCTCAGTACACACATGTTTCTATTTGCCTTTAGTTGAATCTGCAAGCAAGGAACCTGGTCAGAGGGAGGCAGACTTTACTTCACAGTGTCTAGCAGGGAAGATTTTAGGCATCCTCAGCATGCAAAAATCATACTTGCATACAGGGCTTCTGCTGTTGAACAACTCCATGTATCCACATTGCATGTATCAAAACACTCTTTGAGGCACCTTCAATTTACTCAATTCTATACGGGTCAATTAAAAGCAAAGAAAATAAAGCTGAGAGTTGAGGTGTTACAAATGAGATTAAGGCACAGATCTTGCCAAAGGGCCCTGTGTTGGCAGGTGGTCACCTGAGATTACCCATCGAAAGGCCTTGGTTCCCTCCATTCCCATTCCCATAGCCAGCCTGCACTGGTCACCACCTGCTTCTTCCTTTTTCTTTTTTTGCTTCTTTCTTTCTTTCTTTCTTTCTTTCTTTCTTTCTTTCTTTCTTTCTTTCTTTCTTTCTTTCTTTCTTTCTTCTCTCTCTCTCTCTCTGTCGTTCTTTCTTTCTTTCCCTTCCCTCCCTCTTACCTTCCTTCCATCCTTCCTTCCTTTCCTCATTTGTTTTTCTTTCTCTCTCTCTTTTTTTAAAGATTTATTCACTTGCATTAAACAGTCTGATCCAAAGAAAGAAGGAGAGACAGAAAGATCCTCTACCTGCTGGTTCACTGTCCAAGTGGCCACGATGGATAGAGATGAGCTGATCTGAAGCCAGGAGCCAGGAGCTTCCTCCAAGTCTCCCACACAGGTGCAGGGTCCCAAGCCTTTAGGCTGTCCTGTGCCTCCTTTCCAGGCCACAAGCATGGAGCAATATGAGAAGTGGAGCAGCCAGGATATGAACCAGCAACCATATAAGATCCCTTACATGCAAGGTGAGGACCTTAGCCACTAGGCTACTGGACTGGGCTGTGGGCAACACCCTTACCATTCATGGGCACAGTTGAGTCTGAATAGCTTTATGATGATTGTGAGTGCTCATCTTGTCTTTTTAACTCTGCATCATGGTTTGCACTTCTGTCTATGTCTCTGTCTCTGACTCTCAAAGATGTATTTAGTTTATTGGAAAGGCAGATTTAAAGAGGGAAGGAAAGACAATCTCTCTCTCTCCAAGTGGCCGCAACAGCTGAAGCTCAGCCAATCCAAAGCCAGGAATCATGAGATTCATCAGGGTCTCCCACACAGGTGCAGGGTCTCAAGGTTTGGGCCATCCTCCACTGCTTTCCCAGGCCAAAAGCAGAGAGCTAGATAGCAAGAGTAGCAGCCAGGACATCAACCTGCACCCATATTGGACCCCAGAACTTTCAGGGTGGACAATTCAACAATTAGCTGTTGTGTCAGGTCTGTAAGCCAGGGTATTTTGTTTGTTTGTCTGCTTGTTCATTTGCTACAGAATTCATTTATTTATATCAGAAAGACAGGCAGAGAGGTGGAGAGACAGAGAGGAAGATCTCCCATCTGATGATTCATTCCCCAAGTTACCACAATAGCCAGGAGTGTGCCAATCCATAGTCAGGATCCCAGAGCCTCTAGTGGGTCTCCCACAAGGGTGTAGAGTCCCAAGGCTTTGGGAAGTCTTCAACTGCTTTTCCAGGCCACAAGAAAGAAGCTGGATGTGAAGCAGGACCGCCAGAATTAGAACAAGCACCCATATGGGATCTGGGCGTACTCGTTGAAGACTGTAGCCACTAGGCTACTATACCAGCCCAGCCTGAGTTCCTGGCTCCTGGCTCCCACCTGGTCAATTTGTACCTATTGTGTGCATTTGCACCAGTAAATAGAGAACATTTCTCTGTCTCTCCTCTCTCTCTCTGCCACTCTGCCTTTCAGATAAATAAGTCAATCTTTCTTAAAATATTACCACAGCTTTTCATAAAGGAAGCAGGAGAGTGACCCTGCTAGAATAGCTGAATTAGTGAAGAAGGCACCTGCTTTTGGTCTCGAGCAATGGGTAGAAGCTTTCCAATGTTGACTAAGAGTTGGCATTCTCTGGGAGCTACACTTTCTGCCCTGTTAAATCTGCCCATTTATTTTAGTACTGGACCAAGAGCAGGGAAACACACTGGGGATTTCTTAGATCCTTTTTGGGTCACTGTCCTGGGTGCTACACATGACCTTCATGTAGCTTCTTCCAAAGCATTTAGAAGTAGTTTTCCCAGAGACCCAAAATGACTTCCCTTTCCACACCCAATGAAGAAAACTGAGAGACATATTAGCTCTAAAGGAAACCCTGATTAAAAACAGCATGTCTGAGGATCAATAAACTTGACTTAATCCTCCCAGTGGAAACAAAGATTGCTGTCTTCCCTGAAATGTCAGTATTTACACAAGGCCCAGTGGTGCCTTGCTCTGAGACTTGAAGGTGGCTGCACTTCCAGCCAGTGGCACCCTCTAATCCTTTATGACTTATTTGGATAGGACTAAGCTCCAGGCTTGTTTACATTTTTGGGTTACCCTTTGGCCTGGAATGCATCTCTATGTTCTCATTAGAGCTGTCTCCAAGGCCGGCCTTTGCTGGCTCCTTGCTCACCTACTTGCTTGTCTCTTCTTGCTGATACTTCCCATCCTGTCCTGAGCAATCCTGAGTGTTCCAGCACAGCCAGACTCTGGTGTGTTCCCCATCACTCTTGACAGTCTCTGTCCCTGAGCCAGGCCCCACCAGGCCCTGCCTGCCTGCCTCCCTTCTTCCCTCTGTCTCTGGAGATATGCCCAGCTGCAGCTCTGCTTGGCTCATCACCAGAGGAGTTTTATTTTTTTAAACAGTCATTCTTTTTCTAGCCATACAACACATTTTATGATTTTATATAGAAAGTTGAGATGCAAAACATGAAGAATAGTCCGCATAAGTCACTCCCTGGGAGTTGACCCTGGGTCAATCACTGCAAGTTTTTCTGGCATGAGTTTTATTTAGAAAAAGATTCTGTGTTGTGTGTTTCACTGTAAGAGTAATATAACCTTTAATATGATGTTTTGAAAACTGTATTTAACTTTAGCATGTTTATTTCCCCCACCAAGTACCATAAAACCTCAACTTGATTTTAAGAAAAAGAGAAGCCAAAACTCAGGGAGAATTCCTAAAAAATACGTGAGAGGAACCCTGCAAGCTCATTAAAAACCCAGGAAGTCTGAGGAAGTCACAGTGTAGGAGAGCCCACAGGGCACTGACAGCCACTGGGCACATGGTGTCCTGGGTGGGATGCTGGGCCAGAATGCAGCCCCAGATGAAGACTTTCAAAATCCCATGATTTTAACATCTATTAGTTGACAATCACATATCTATATTAGTCCATTACTTGTGACAAATGCAAGATGTTAACAACGGGGGAATCCGGGTGTTTCGTCTCAGAATTCCTCATTATCTTTGTTAAGTTTCCTGTGAACCTAGAACTATCCTCAAAGCAGATGTTGACATTTAGAAAGAATGGCTTTTTTCTCAGGGAAGAAAAAAATTTATACTGTTCGAACATGTTTGTAATAAAAGGTGTCCACTTTGTACTCCACTTCCCTAACAGTTGGCCTTGATGTGATTTTCTGGGAATGCTCCCTCTTTATTGCGTACTGGAACTCATGTCACAGATACAAATACAGTTTTGAATCCTGGCTGCTGCTGCTATTTTGTTGTTTAATGGCACAGCATAAGCATTTTTTCCCAATGTCCTTAAGAACTCTTCTTAAGGGAGTTTCATGATCGTGTCCTGGGGTGTTTTCTCTCAGAGAACACCTCTGTATTCTCTGAGCAGTGTCTTCATCCATGCTCTCCTGGGACTGCCACAAACTCTCCCAATCAAATATGCTTCTGCAGTCTGGGTTTAGAGACTTTCCCTGCTTCTCCTCTTCCCTTGTCATTGTTTTTCATGATCAAGGAATCTGTCATCCATGTGGTGTGACCAAGGGGTTGTATCAACCTCAGCATGTGGAGTACTTGGGTTCTCAGGCTCCAAATGCCAGCTTCTTGCTCAGATCCTGGGAGACACCAGTGATGGTGCATGTGGGAGACCTGGATGGAGTTTTCAGTTCCCAGCTTGGGCTAGTGTAGTCCCAACCATTGTGGGCATATATGAAATGCAACAGAGTTGGAAGAAATTCTGCTTTTCAAAGATTTTTTTAAGTATGACAATTGCAAAGCTTTGTTCACAATAACATGAATTTAGCACTTTACGCTTAAATTCTCTATGGAATTTTGCTTTTGGAGAGGTGCATATGTTAGCATGTGCACATCCACACACACACACACACACACACACACACACACACACACACACACACACAGAACACCTTAAAAATGACTCCTGTGCATGTGATGTCCAGTATGGTAGATGTGGGGGTGCCCTGGTTCAAGGAGAGCTGTCTCTAATGTGCTGGGAACCTGCATGAGGTCCCGAGGTCAGGGTGTGGGAAGGGCTTCACTGGTTCAAGGACTACATCCATGGGTTCAGATTCCTCATCACTTCCTGTGAGTCAGCTCCTCTTCCTCCTAACTGACTGGCAGCTCTGGGGATAAACACTTGACCCAGGGAAGGTCAATGATATCCTTCCTCTCAGGAACTCAAAGGTTGGTTTGAGGTGGTTGTCACAGGGCAGGGGTTGGGTTCAGTGTGTGAAATTGCTGCTCGTGACATGTGCTTCCCATGCTGGACTGCCTGGCTCATGTCCCAGCTGTTGTTTCCAAATAAGCTTCTTGCTAATGCACATCCTGGGAGGCAGTGGTAATGACTTAAATACGTGAGTTCTTGTCACCCATGTGGGAAATCTCAATTGAGTTTCAGGCTCTTAGTGCTGGCCTGGACTAGTTCTGGCTGTTGGTGATATTTACAGGCCAATTCAATGGATAAAAGATATCCTTTTTCTAAATCTAACTTTCAGATAAAATAACGATTTCTTTCTAAAGATTTATTTTTATTGGAAGGGTAAATTTACAGAGAGGAGAGAGAGAAAGATCCTCCATACACTGGCTCACTCCCCAAATGTCTAAACTGACTGGTGCTACAGAGCTGAACTGATCTGAAGCCATGAGAGAGGAGCTTTGGGTCCTCCTCTGCTGCTTTCCCAGGCTACAAGCATGGGGCTGGTTGGGAAGTGAAGCAGTCAGGATACAAACTGGTGCCCAGATGGGATGCCACTGCTTGCAACATGAGGATTAGCCAATTGAGCCATTGTGCTGGGCCCCAAATAAAGGTTTTTCAAAATCAAAATAGGGACCACAGTCATTACTTGTTGGTTTTTAGGACTGTAGAGTTCCGTGGAAACTGGGGGCAGCCCCATGAACCATCTGAATGCATGTACAGAGGTTGTCTGCAAAGCACAAAGCACTGAAGCTGGTGTGCAAAGCCATGCAAAAGGGCTCGTCATTAAAGGCATTTGTCTGTTTCTACCCTAGGCCCAGTATTACCTGAGTCTCAGGGGTCTTCTGTCCAATAAGCCCCGAGACCTCCAAGAGGAGAGGCAATGGTACTCTTCTGCAGCAGAACCACTGGAGACACACTGGTGGAGAAGGGTGTCCATTCATCTGAGAGAAATCACAAGCATGCATAGGAGAAATGGGCAGGCAGAAGGGTGGTCCCAATAGTACTTTCATGCGACAACAACATTGTGACTACCTAACAGATATGTCTACCTCTCTGGATTCTCCAATGAAGTTACATGTCAGGAAGCACAGGAAATTGCATCTCAGAGCAGACTCGTTGTCTGCTGAGAAGCAGGATGAATGTAACATTTGACTTCCTAGAATTGTTTATAAATGAAGAGCTAGCAGAGTAGGGAAGAGAAACCCGGGTGCAGCCCAATGCTGTTGTAGCATGTCCGGTGACAAGACATGTTGGGTTCTGTTAGCCAAGGGCACAGTGTGCCATGTGCCTGTGGCATCCCATATGGGTTAGGCAAGTGGAAATCCAGGGATAATCTCCCACCCTTGAAACTTGAGCCACATCCCACCACAATGAGTACCCCCTCCCTTACGTACAGTTTGACTTGAAACACATCAGTTAACTACAGTCAACCACAGCCACAAAGCATTACATGAAAAATTCCAGAAATAATTATCCATATATTTTAAGATAATTGTTATCACAGCATATTGTTATAAGGTTCTGTATTCTTTATTATCCATCTCTTACAGTGCTTGATTTACAAATTAAATTTTACATCAGGTGTGTTTTTTTAATGGAAAAAACATGATACAGGTGGAGTTGGGTACTATCCATGGTTTTACACCTGAAGGAACATGTTTCTTGCAAGAAAAGGGGCACACCCGTATTTGGGTTTCCTAATGTCCTGTCTATAACATCTCCCCTCTTCCCCTCTCTTCAAGTAGCTTGAGCAATAGGCATTTATAGCATGGACTAACTTTATGTGGCAAGGGAAATGCCCAAGTTAAGTTGAGATATAGCTCCTCTGTGCATGCCAAGCAGTTCAGGGATTCCAGAAGCTCTGCACGCTAGAACATCCAGGGAAGCAAGCTTCATACATGGGTGTAGGAATCCAAGGACTTTGGGCCTCTTTGGCTGCTTTACCAGGCAACAAGCAGGGAGCTGGATGGGAAGTAGAGCAGCTGAGACTTGAACAGGCACCCATATGGGATCCTGGTGATTGCAATTGAGCCATTACACTGGACCCTGCTGGCTCTTGCATTAATAGAAATCTTTGATTGCTGCCATGCAGATGGAAAGTCCCTGAGCTACAGGGAAGGTATTATTTTTCCATCTATTCATGCATGCATGCATCTAGTCAACAAATGCTAATTGGTAACCAGCCTATGAAAAAGGCCTAGACAATGGAGGCACACAGAGACAACTAAAACACAACAACTGATGGTGGAGCTGCCCCGGGCAGTTGTGAAAGTATTGCACTGCTCAATGTTAAAGTGAGGGAAGCAAGTGCAGGCTGAAGTCCAGATAACTTAGTAAGCACAGCAACAGATGAACTGCCTGGACACAAAAGGATCCCTATTACCCATGAACACCACAGAGGCAACATGAATGAGGCTGCGGCTAAGAGATGGCTACTTGAAGTTCTGGAAGAAAAAGAAGATTATTCTATGAAGCCAGAATTACAATCAAAAGTCAACCCTGAGAGTGCCAAGGGAAGGGTTACTCAAGTTGATGTGGACAACCTTGCCGGGCAGAAGGGCCTTGTTGGCCTGAATCCCTGAAGGAAAGGAGACCCAATGGTCTCATTAGGTCAGGTGATTTAGCCCACAGAGCTCTGGGCCACCAGGGAGTTCTGATGGAGAGCATCAGGCAGGAGGAGTCCCAGGAGGTTAGAGCACATCTCACGCTCATGTCACCAGTATGGACAATGCGCACATGCAGGACATCTCTTCAGAAGTGCGTGAGTGAACCCACACACCAAAGGCCTGCAGGTGCAGTGGCCAGGTGCATTTGTGTGGCAACTGGCCACACCAACATACTGCCCCGAGCTGCAATGGGCTACCAAGGGAGGGTTGTCAGGTGAGGCAGATGGAGCAGAAAGAACCTGTGGCAATGAGTGCTGATTTTCATGCCATAGATACACCAGGGTGATTGGTGAATTGACTCCACCTGCAAGTGCCAGAATCTTTATATGGGTACTGGTTGGAGTTTTGGCTGCATAGGATACTATCCTATGCATTCCCTTCCTTGAATGCCATGCAGGGCTGCTTCCACTTTTCACATTAGGGCCGGGGAACCCAAGTCGTTGGGTGATCTGCTTCAAGTCTGAGTGTGGTTGGTCAAGAGGCAGAGCCAGGGAGTCAATTGTTGGCCTTGCTTTCAGGTTATTTCCTTTCCTGTACTCCCTTCCAGAGAAAGGATATAGATGTACCTGCCTTGTGTGGTTGACTGGGAGGAAAAATCTGCCCAAGGTGTCCAACAATTACCACACTGTGTCACACACTGACATGTCCCACACAAAAGAGTTCTTAGTTCCTAGTTGCCTACAGTCCACCCCCCAGCCATTGATGAGCCACCAGTCAGAGCTCCTAGCCTGTCGTCTACCCACACCTCATTCTGTGTTCTCCCACTGTCTGGTGCTCAAAAATTGTACCCTCAAGCTGCCCACAATTCCCCTCTTCTTCCTTTCCAAGACAACATTGGGTACTAAAAATAAATAGGCAAAGGTGTATGGGGGCAAGGTTGGGGATGTACTAAACCATCATCAGTTACTTATAAGCAACATTGGCTTTGAGGATGATGTTAAACCTCAAAGTGAAGATGCTACTTGGGACTCCCACATCCTAGATTTGAGTTTTGACTCCCCTGGCTATTCCAGGCTCCTGCTACTGCAGATCCTTGAAGTCAGTAAGAACTGCTCAAGAGGTTGGACCCCTGTTATCCACATGGGAGACCTGGCTTGAGTTCTCAGCTCTGGTCATAGGCATTTAGGGGGGTGAGCCAGAGGGTAGGAGCTCTCTTTGTCTCTTAAATAAATAAATAATTAGACATTCAATATACTTATTCCTTCTATTTAAATATGATACCTAATAGTCACAGTGCAAGAGATTCCCTTCTGGGACAGACAGTGGGATGGATATTTTCTGGTATTTCTAACCTAGCAGCTATAGGAAGTGTTTCTTTCTTTTTTTTTTCTTTAATATTCATTTATTCATTAATTACACTGCATTACATGACTGGGATTTCCCCCCCCCTTCACCCCAAACCCTTCCCCCATCATGAATTCCTTCACCTTGATGCATAACCACAGCTCAAGTTCCGTTGAGATTTCCTAATTAAAAGTTTACACCATACAGAGTCCAGCATCCCACTTGTCCAGTTCAAGTTCAACGGCCTCTTAGGGAGGCCCTCTCAGGTTTGTAGGCAGAGCCAGCAGAGCGTCACCTCGATCAATTAGAAGCTCCAACATATCATCAGCAACAGTCCAGGTATGATGAGGCTGGTGCAGAGTCCACTGATTGACATAGTCCGTCTTAGGGTTTCCCCTTGTCCAGTTTTCCGCTGCAAGCATAAAGCTGAGGTGGTTGATTCATCTACTCCATTTTCCATCTTTTTTTGATTAATGCTTTGATTCCTCCATTTTGTTCAGGGGAATCCCCCTAAAAAAAACTTTGAGGCATTCCCAGTCCAGGCTCCTACATGTACTACTAGTAAGCACAGTGCCCGCCACCGTCCATCACTCCGATCAGCTGATGGTTTTAACCCCTGGGTTGGTTCTCTTCTGAGCCCTGACCTCTATTGGAACCAATGAGTATCGCATCTCTCCCCGGCTCTGCCCATCACACTCTCGTCCCTCACCTAAACCAGTGGGAGGAGTGCTGGTCGGGTGTTGCATTCCCTGCTAGCACAGGCCATTTCACCTTGGCATTTTGTGTTTTATACTGTTTTTTTTTTTTTTTTTTATCGCAACCAAACCCGGCCAGGCCCCAGGAAGTGTTTCTTTCAAGATTCGTTGATTTTTTTATTTGAAAGGCAGCTTTAGAGAAAAAGAGATACAGAGAGAAAGATCTTCCATATACTGATTCACTTCACAAATGGCTGTAAAAAATAAAGCTGAGCCAATCCAAAACCAGAAACTAGGAGTTTCTTTGGTAATCTCATTCAGGAGACTGTCCTTGACTGCTTTCCCAAACAGAGAGCTGGGTCAGAAACAGAACAACTAGGACAAGAATTAGCACATCTGGGATCCTGGCATTTGGTGGTAGAGGATTAGTCAGCTGAGTCATGGCACCAGTCCCTAGAATTTTTTTTTTCTTTTTAAAGATTTATTTGTATTGGAAAGGCAGAGAAGATTTACAGAAATGAGAGACAGAAAGATCTTCCATCTGCTGGTTTGCTTCCCAAATGGCTGCAATAGCGGAACTGAACCAATCTGAAATCAGGAGCCAGGAGCTACCTCTGGATTTCCCATACAGTTGCAGAGACCCAAAGCAGTAGGTCATACTCCACTGCTGTCTCAGGCCACAAGTGAGCAGTTAGATGGGATGCAGAGCACCTAGGACATGAACTGGTGCCCATATGGGATCTCAGTGTGTGTGAGGTGAGAATTTAGCTCGTGAGCCATCAAGGCAGGACCCTGGAATTTTTCTAAACTTAGTTGTTCTCAGTCTCATGACAGCAAGATTCCCAGGTTTGTATAAATATGAATATGTATTAACTTCCTGTAATAAGAATTTAAAATAAATGTAATTTGTCCTCGACAAAGTATTATTGAGCAACATGGAACATAAGAGAAGTTTCTAGCTTGCTGAAAATGTTCTGTATGTTGATATGACTGGCAGTAACAAGGCTATATTCTTATATAACAATTCACTGGATAAAGAATCTCTGTATTTGCTTTTACAGCTGCAGATGAATCTACAATTATCTCCATAAGACTTTTAATTACAAGTGAGATAGGACCAATGTTATGGTGCAGGGGGTTTAGCCATCACCTGCATTGCTGGCATTCCCCTGAGTGCTGGTTCAAATCCCACCTGCTCCACTTCAGATTCAGTTCTCTGTTAGTGAGAAAGCAGTGGTTGGCACCCCAAGTGTTTGGACCTCTGCCACCAGAGTAGGCAACACAGATGCATTTCCTGCCACCTAGCTTCGCCTAGCCTGTCCCAGGTGTTGCAGTTATTTGCGGGATTAACATGAGTGTGGAAGAATTTCTACCTCTGCCTTATAAATAAGTAAGGTAGGTTCGCAAACCATGAGGGCAATTTGGGAGCTGGACTAGTCTGGCTCCATCCTGCAGCCACAGAGGTGGGACAAGTTGGGGCGGATTCCATTCTTGGGGCCAGGGACGGACTGAACCACTTCGCAGGGTGGCAGCTGCGGGGAGGCGCCTCAGCTAAGCGGAATCCAGCTAAGGGTTTGAGCCAAAACCACCCCGCAAGGTGGTGGACGAGCCTTTGGTCTTCTCCACGCCCATGGAGCAACGATCCCTCCGGTAAGCGGACCCCCATTCATTGGCAAACCATGAGGGCATTTGGGAGCTGGAATAATCTGGCTCTGTCCTGCCGCCATGAAGGGAGGACAAGTTAGGGCGGATTCCATTCTTGGGGCCGGGGACGGACTGAACCACTTCGCAGGGTGGCAGCTACGGGGAGGCGCCTCAGCTAAGCGGAATCCAGCTAAGGGTTCGAGCCAAAACCACCCCGCAAGGTGGTGGCTGAGTCCTTGGCTCCAGGCGGCTAGTGTACCAGTTGGTGCCAGGCTTTGCCTGCTGGCCGCCCAGCAGCGAGCTCTGGGACTTTTATGATTTGAAATAGCTGCTCAGGGACACTCATGAATTAGGCCAACTTTAGTATAGGTGAAACATGAATTCCTGGCGATTGCCAGTGATAGGGACATGTAACTCCTTGCGTATGCACCTGCAGGTCTACTTTAGTCAGGGATGCTGGGCCATGGTGTCTGGGGCAGAGGCCAGGACAGGAGAGGTCCTGAGACAAGCTGAGTCAGAACAGCCACTGTCGGGTGCGTGATCAGCAGCTAGGAGCAGGCCAAGCTGGACAGCTGGGGGGAGACCCTATCTGGGTTGAGGTTCCCACCAAGGGGCATGTGTGCTGGAATGGGGGCTGCGTTCTAACTAGGAAACAGTCGTAGTCTCCCATGGCACTAGTATGGCTGGGATTGGATGCACCGGGACGGGCCAGACCCCAGCACCATCTGGTGTTCTGGGGAAGCAGGGTGGATGTGGGACTGACTTGGCTAGGTCTCAATCCCCTACTGAGCCACGTGTGAGCTATACATGGGTATGGACGAGCCATGGCTGGGCTGAGACATCCAGCAACGGGAACCAGAGTGGGGTGAAAGCCAGCCATGAAAAGCCACTGTTCCTTCTAGGACAGAAGGTGGACTGAGAAGAGCCGGCTCATGGACCCCCTGGTATGTGCAAAATAAGCTCAAGAAGTATGATAGCAAACAGCCCAGAATGGGCCATGGAAAGTTTCCCACTGGCATACATTTGGCATGGGTCAGGGGCGGACCAGGCTGAATCCGTTCATGTCATCCACTGGCAAACCCAAACACCAGAGGAGAGTGTGGGTCGGGCCAGGTTTGGTCGCGACAAAAACCCAGTGCACAATATGGAATGCCAGGGTGAGATTACCTGTACTGGATTTGAATGCAGCACCCAACTAGCTCACGTGAGAACCAGGAAGGGAGAGGGCAGAGCCAGCAGGGGGGATTGAGGGGCTGGTACCCTCGGTGGACAGCTACTCTCACTGGATAGCATGGGCTGGGATGGGGACAGACCAGACTAGGCAGGGCTGCAACACCTGAGCGCCGCATGTGGACTAGATCAGGGAAAAGCCAGGTTGGGCTGATTATTCCTTCCAGTTCTAGCATAAATTGGAGTGGGTGAAGGTTGTTTGGGCTTAACCGCAGACAGCTGGCAGAAGCTGTCACTGGGGGCTAATTCTGTCTGCTAAGCATACTGGCAGGCCAGGGTGGGGGCGAGCCTGGTGGGGGTTATTGTGGGTCGCCCCGACTGGGCTGCAGCCCCCACTGGTTGATGAAAGAGTCGAGTGCATGCTGGGCAGAACCAGGCTGGACTGCAACACCCTTGGTTCCAGTGCAAGTCGGGACTGAGAGCTGAGCCAGCCCAGCGATTGCCACCACCAACTGATCGTGGCAATGGACTGTGCTGGGCCTGATGCTTGCTGGAACATGCGGGAATCTGATCTGGGAATACCTCAAAGTCTCTTTGGTGATCTCCCCAATCGAACTGCTTGACTCAGAGCCCTGGCTAGGAGAGGACGGAGGACGGAACAGGTCAATCAACCACCTCAGTTAAACGTTGGGCAGCGAAATACTGGGCAAAGGAAGACTCTGTGATGGACTGTGACAATCAGTGGATTCTTCAATGACCTAATCGAGCTGGGAGTGATGTGACTGGCAGCGATCCATAACTGGAGGACTATTAAGACCACTTAAGCAAGTATCTCAGAACATGCCCCACATCCGGGACTTTGGGCGGGTGGGAGACTGGGTGGGGATTCTCCCTCAATATCCCTCTTCACCTCAGATACATAAATAGTATAATAAAAATATATATATTAAAAAGACAAGTAAGGTGATCCTTTTTTTTTAGATGAATTTAAGCTTTATGTTGATTTTACTATGCTTTTTAAGAAAGAGACACATTTCTATCCCATGAGGTTGGCAGAGAAGTTTCTTATTCAATTTGGCAAGGAAGTAGAGAATAGGGAAATTCTCAGACACTGGTAGGAGAAGAAAAATCCGAAAATGCAAGTGTGTTAGGCCCGGAATTCCAGCCCTAAAGTAGGATGCTGTTGGGAAGACATTTCCACAAAGTGGCAAGGATGTGTGTGTGAGAGAGGCAGGTGCTCTTTGGACTATGGTTGTTGGTGGTACAAAATTGAAAACAAGTAAAATGTTTATCATTTTCCCATTTTATTTAGAAATAAAGCAAGGGGATAGCATAGGGATCCTCACAGAGTAGGGAGTGTGGTGACAATGTCTGAAGAATTCACATGGCTTGAGGAATTGTGCGCTGACCTACATTCACACATGCTACTAGTAATTATTATTTAAGAATAAAATCAAAGTATCTTTTGTCTCTTAAAAAAAGTCACATTTCCATGTCGCCTGTCAAGCCTGGAGAGGTGATTTGCTGTGTCTTTATTTTTTTTACTATGCATCTCAAAACAGTTTTTTTTTTTAAATATTTTATTACTATTATTGTTTTCATTTTATGATATAGTTCCATAGGCTCCTGGCATTTCCCTTATCCCCTCCCCAATTTCCTACCTCCCACACATTGTTTCTCTATATCATTACTAAAATATAGTTCTTCATACACAGCCCTATGTCTATCATTGCGGGCATGGACAATGGCAGAAAGTCCAGCATCCTATTGTCAAAACATAGTAAACAATTTCATTGGGAGTCCATCTTTGTCTGGAAGTAGAAATGCATACTACATTGTAATCTCACATCTGGATGTTAGTCTCCATTTCATAGCTACTATACATCTCCTTCAATGAAAAGTCATAATTTAAAATCAACAATAAAAAGAAAAATAGAAATTTGCAATGTCATGAAGTTAAATGACATGTTAATAGATATGACAGTCTCCATTACACAGTTACTATACATCTCCTTAAATGAAAAGCCACAAAACAAAATCAACATCAGGGAGAAAAAAGAAATTAACAACACCATGTGTTACAGTCTGGGCTAAAGCCCCCAGACATCAGGGTGCGAGCTAGTCAATCCCCAGAGAACAACAAAGAGTTTCGCTGGTAATGCAAACAGCAAATAGAGTTTATTGCACCAGCATGCAGGGGTCAGACCGCACTTGGGCACAGAGGCCAGCCAAGCAGCGCGGTCGGACCCTAAACAAGCCCAAGACGGAAGATTATATAGGCCCTTTTGGGCTGGGAAATACATCAAAAATAACAACCTTAGACATGTAAAATTTTTATGGCCTCTAGGGACAGGGAGCCTGTTTTGTTCCCATACCCACTATCTTTACGGCTCATCCCAATCTCAAACCCTTATCTTCCTCCTGTTCCTCGGACCAGAGAAGAATTGCGTCCTTGCCCTTCACACCCCCTCACACCTGAGTTCACAAAGTTGCAGGGCAGCAAAGAACAAATTTGTCGCTAAAGCAAAATTCTCCCAAAGCCCGGGCACCCCCTGGCCTAGCAAAGTAGCAGTTTTCTTCAGCACAAGGGAATCTCACACTGCCCAACAAAAATATTCTGTTCTAGCATACTAATATACTATCATAGCATTTACATATACTCTAACACTCCCCTCTTCTCGGTATTAGACTGAGGAATCTTTCTCAGTGCAGGGCTGCTGCTGGAACTGTTGTTGGAGGACTAGCAACTGGACAATATTCATATGGGCTCTTATAAATTTTATTAGTCTGTTTAGGATACAGGGCCTAATTGTAACTAGTAGAAGTAGGATGACTATAGGCCCTATAAAAGAGGACAATAGTGTAGTTAGCCATGTGTTCATGTTGAACCACGACTCAAAACCACTCTTGCTGGGATTCTCATTTCTCTTTTCTCTGGGTTAGACCTTTACAGAGCTCAGCCATGGAGTCCCTCACTACTTTAGTGCGGTCTGCATAGAAGCAACACTTTTCCTAGAGCTATGCAAAGACCGCCTTGCCTTAGGAACACTAGGTCTAACCATTTATGATTTTGTAGGACTACTTTAGATAAGGAGGTAAGGGATTTTTTTAAATGGCTAATGGATCATTTTATGCGCTCTAGGTCTTCATCGATTGCTGTCCATAAGGAGTTGATCTCTCTGGTCTGGGTGATTAAGGATGCAACTGCTGTTTTTGTGCCTGCCAGTTCTAGACCTAACAGGGCAGCTATGCTCTAGAACAGTCATGGGCTCTCTCTTACATCTCAGGACAGAGTCAGGTTTCCAATGTTGGAGTACATCATTCTCAGTGTGATACAGGACACAAGGAAGAACTGTCACAATTACACAAAAATTAGTAGTTGCATTAAAAATAGCAGTAGATAAGTGCTGGGTTAATCCAGTGCAAGAGCAAAACCACCAACCCCTTGAGGTGGGAAATAACCAACTAGTTTTAATTGAATCAACAACACTTGTTATCGAGGAGCAAAGTCTGTGCTTGTCTTTAGGGACAGTATTAATTTAGGATCTCCGTCCATTAACTTGGGCCATAGTTAGAGGGGGGCTCTTGTCAACTCAGTTAGTTGGGGCTACTGCTGAATAGGTAGAGTTGACACTGATAGCGTCATACAATGGAGGGTAGACACTGTAACAAAACCAACATTTTTGGGTAAGGTCAGGACTAGTAATGTTTAGGGTGTCATACAGTGCACAGATTAGCTTTCACAGAGGCTTACTCTTTTTGACTCTAGATTGGGAGAGGGGAAGCTTTAGTCTGTTTCTCTCCCATAGGGAGTGTTGGAAGGAAGGAATGTGTAAGGGGGGCTGCTGGAAGAAGAAAGAGGGGTAATGGGCTCCATTGTCTGAGACACAAGGAGGATTCCACTGGGGTTGTGGGTATATGCATGCTATAACACGACACCCTAGATCAATTCAGATATCTACCTCCTGTTTTTCTTCCTTAGCTTAGTGAATGTGACTTTGACTAAGTTACATGGGGACTTGCCACAAGAATTTTTAACCTAAGGAGGTGAACACCACATTTTTCATGGTAATGAGTGAACAAAAGAGAGTTGGATTAAATTCGACTTAGCAATGGCCCACTTTCGGGGCCCATCATTAGAAGTTATAGAGCCTCAACTCCTACAATAATAGTCATTTACACGATCACATGTACTATAAGTCTTTCTAGTGGATGCAGGACAAGCATAGAAACCTGTCACACGTACACTGTTTGAGGACTATTTCTTTGTGGTCAAGTCTGTTAAGCTGAAGTATAAATTTACATGTTTAGACATTGTAAGACTGATGTCCAGGCAAGAACCTCACGAATGTGGCCATCTCTTAGTTTTTAGGTGATGTGGGAAGGCTGATGTGAATTGTCAACAGTGGTCTCACCGCCTAAGGCTGCAAGGACTACAAAGATGAGTCTGAGGGACGTGTAGACTGGGTGCTTGCCTCGGAGTTTTTTACTAGCTTGAGTCTTAATGGGTTGCTGGGATGCTGTTGTGCTTTCCACGAGGTGTTGGTCTTTAGCTTGGGGGATGGAGCAGCAGCCTTTCTGATGTGTGTGTGATGCACTCATGGTCTAACTCTGTTGACATTTAGGGCAGATGGGGTAGTAAAAAGTACAACAAAAGGGTTCTGGGGTCTGTGCAGTAGGTGTGGATGGCACGAAGGTGGGAAGAGAACAGCTCCCCTGCTTGGCAGGGCCCGGGGGAGCTTCCAGCTCTTTGGCAGGGCCCGGCAGATTTCTCTCTGACCACCTTGACTCAGTCTCACCCTCTTATTGCATGGACACTCAAGCACCCCGCTGAGAATTCTATAATCTATTGAGGCATAGTTTGACCCTGTGAAATGACTTTGGCTAGTAATGTGAGCTTGAGAGTTAATGTTATTGATAATGTCTTGGTAAGTGAGCCTTTAACTGCACACAGGAGTACAATTAAACCCATGCCATTTCTAGACACCTTATTGTGTGCCTACCTATTGTCCTGAAATCTGGCCCAGACATATAGCGTGCCTTCTGGGAAATGGCTTAATAAGAATTTTACAAACTAACAAAATTGATGGGAGCATGAGTGGAAGCTGCTATGGCAAAAAATATAGTTACTGTGATCTTAAAGGTTAACCTGTCCTTGCAACTTTTTAGAGCATAGAAAATGTAGCTGTTTTATCCGCTTTCATAATTTTTTAACTAGAGGAAGTATTGAGCGATTCTATTATCATCACAGAGATAGACTTTTGATTATTGTTTGATTGTTTATGAGGTTGTAGGGCCTGCAGCTGTAGGAGGATTTAATGCTTGGAACTTTTTGTCTTAGATCCTTATGTTTTTTCTCTTTTGATGTATTTCTCCCATTAAGTGATAAGCTGTGAAAATAAAATGCAGTAGGAATGTTTTACTGATTAGTAGGTAACCATCTGTGCCTCGGCCTTGGAGTTCTGTCACCAAATGGCTACTTCTGAAGAATGAATAACGGCTTGCTTTAAAGAAACTGATTATAGTAACTTACAGAATTGTCTTTAAGAGCACCTGGCTGACCATGAAGTAAAAGTTAATTGAACATCTGTGTATGCTGTCTTAGTTCTAAAGTTAAAGATAAAAAAATCGGGCCCGGCAGCATGGCCTAGTGGCTAAAGTCCTCGCCTTGAAAGCCCCAGGATCCCATATGGGCGTCGGTTCTAATCCCGGCAGCTCCACTTCCCATCCAGCTCCCTGCTTGTGGCCTGGGAAAGCAGTCGAGGATGGCCCAAAGCTTTGGGACCCTGCACCCACGTGGGAGACCCGGAAGAGGTTCCTGGTCCCGGCATCAGATTGGCAAGTACCGGCCCGTGGCGGCTCACTTGGAACATAGGATGGAAGATCTTCCTCTCTGTCTCTCCTCCTCTCTGTATATCCAGCTTTCCAATAACAATAAAATCTTTTTAAAAAAAAGTTAAAAAAAAAATCAAACGTTTGTACAGAGGCTTGTGACGTGTCTAAGTAAATAAAAAGGACAGTTTCTTCTTTTTTTAAAAAGATTTATTTATTTTATTACAAAGTCAGATATACAGAGAGGAGGAGAGACAGAGAGGAAGATCTTCCGACCGGTGATTCACTCCCCAAGTGAGCCGCAAGGGCCGGTGCGTTCCGATTCGAAGCCGAGAACCTGGAACCTCTTCCAGGTCTCCCACGCGGGTGCAGGGTCCCAAGCTTTGGCGTGGTGGCTGTGGGGGGTGCCCCTGCCAGGTTGGACCCAATGCTGGGGGCTCACGCCAAAGACACTGCCGCAAGGCAGTGAACGAGTCCTCGGCCTCCCCCAGGGCGGCCAGTGCACCATGTGGTGTCAGGCTTTGCCTGCTGGCAAACTCTGGGGTTTTTAAAGATATGTTTGCTGCCTACGGACACCCATGACTAAGTCCAATTTTAGTGTAGGTGAGTAGTGAATCTTGGGTGATTTCCAGTGACAGGGTCATGTAAGTTTTAGGCATGCGTGGGGACTGAGACCTGGTGGTTTGGAGGGAAGTACCCAGGAGACAATTACGGTTAGTTAGATACACCAACCCAATTCGGAATACAGATATGGCCTGTTTGCCTAGAACATCACTGATCGTCACACAGCAGCCCACACCATGCTATGGATGGGGGCCTCTTTGGCAGTAATGGGTACCATTACCCAACTGTTTGGTGGAGTGGTGGTTACATTTGGCAGGGTCAAGATTCTATCCAGCACGTGAGAGAACTTGGTCTGGGGGTACACTTTATGGGGTTGTGCGGGCCCAACCCTGTGGAAATACAAGTTCCCCTGGTTCGCTTCAAGCTGGGGTTGGGATGGACTAAGCCAGATGTGACCATGCCACTTGCCATCACACACAGGTGCAGGAAACCAAAACAGTCAGTGCAGGTCAAGGCAGCAGCACCTGAAAGTGCATCCTTTAACAGGATGAGGGGTGGGCCGTGCTGCCACTGGAAGGGGACAGAATGGGCAGGGCTGAACAAACCTTAACTCACAAGAAGCAACAGAAATCAGGTTGGAGCACAGGTCATGCCAAGTAGGTCCTTGCACCTACTGATCTGCATAAGACAGGGATGCTAAGCCACAGCATCTAAGGGGACAGGACAAGAGAGGGGCTCTCAACTGAACTTGAGCTGTGGTTATGCAACAAGGTGGAGGACTCCACCATGGTGGGAGGGTTTGGGGAGGGGTGGGGAGAACCCAAGTACCTATGAAACTGTGTCACATAATACAATGTAATTAATGAATTAAAAATAATAAATAATTAAAAAAAAGAGAGGGGCTCTACCAAGTTGAATCAGAACAACCATTGGCCTTCACAAGATCTACGGCTGGGAATAGGCCCAGTTGGGCAGCTAAGAGGATACTCTAGCTGGGTTGAGTTTCCCACCAATGAGCGCATGGGCTGTAAATGGGGCTGCGTTCCGATCAGGATACGAGTATAATCCCACTTGGCACAAGTGTGGACTGGGAATGGAAACACCAAACTGGGCCAGACTCCAACACCATCTGGTGCTCTGCAGGACCAGGGAAAATGTGGGACTGACTAGGCTAGGTCTCAGCCCTTACTGAACCATGTGTAAGCTGTATGGGGGTATGGAAGAGCCATGGCTGGGTTAAAACGTCCAACAATAAAAACCAGATTGGGTTGAAAAACACTCAGGAAACACCACTGTTCCTGCTAGGACAGGAGGTGAACTGAACAGGGCTGGCTCATGGACCAACTGGTATGCGCGAAACCTGGCACTGGGAGAGTTTCTGATGGAGGAGCCTGGGCAACTCCTCTGGCAGGACACAGTCCCTGCAGGTAAGCGCAAGAAGCACAATAGGAAACAACCCAGAACAGGCTATGGAAATTATCCCACTGGTATACACATGGCATGGATTGGGGGCAGACCAGGCTGAACCTGTTTACATCACCCACTGGTGGATCTGAGCACCAGAACAGAGTGTGGGTTGAGCCAGGATCAGTTGTGACACATACTAGTACACAATAAGGAATGCCAAGGTGAGATGAGCTGTACCAAACAGCACATGTGATAATCAGGGGGAGGAGGCAAAGCTGACAGGGGAATGTGGGCTCCCCTGTTGGACAACTACTTCCATTGGAAAGCGTGAGTCGGGGTGGGGGCAGATCAGAATAGGCAGGGCTGTTACACCTGTGGGCCTCATGTGGGCTAGATAAGGGAAGGGCCACGGTGGGCTGACTGTTCCGACTGGTGAAAGCAAAAACTAGAGTGGGTGAGGGTTGGTTGGGCTAGCCGCAGTACTAGCTGGCAGAGGCTGGCACTTGGAGCTAATTCTGTCAAGTCAAATACCAGAACTACCTGGAGAGTGCATAATCTGGGAGTGGGTATGGCCTAGGAGGAAAATAGTGGGCACCTCCTTTGGGGCTACCACTCTCATTGGACAGCACGAACACCAAGACAGGGGCAGGGGTGGCTGTACAGAAGGGCACCTGCCAGTAGGTGTGTGGGCTGGATAGTAGGTTGGTTGGGTTGAGCTGGGCTTCAATGCCCATTGACACGTGCGAGAGCTAAACAGGATGTGGGACAGACTTGACAAGCCTGCAGTGCATACTGGCAAGCATGGGAACCAGGGCAGGGAGCAGAACTGGTGGGGGTTATGGGGAGTTATCCCAACCAGGCTGCAGTTCCAACTGGTTTGTGTGAGGACCGAGTATGAAGTGGACAGGATCGAACTGGACTACAAAACCCATTGGTTCATGAGGAAGACAGGGCTGGAAACAGAACGAACCCAGCAATCCCAACGACCAGCACGAGCATAAGCTGATTGGTGTGAAGGACGGTGTCGGACTCTGTACTAGCAAACTCACACAAGAATCAGGCCTGGGATCATCTCAGATGAAGTTTCTTTGGAGATCCCTCCAACTGAACTGCTGATCTTAGAACCCCAACCATGAAGAGACTGTTAGCCAGTGGATTCTGAATAGGATTCATTGCGATTGGAACTGAGAGGTTGGCAGCAATCCAGAACTGATGAACTATCACAACTGTATGAGCAGGACCCTCAGAGTGCACCTTCCGTTGGGGATGTGGGATGGGTGGGAGGTTGGGTGGGGCTTTTCCCTTTGTTTTTTCCCCTGACCCCAGATACAGGGTAAAATGATATCGATGTGGAAACAATGGTATTACCCACTTTCACCCTGTAGCCCTTGACACTTTGTTCCTTAATCAATTAAGTAAGATTATTAAAAAATAATGGTATATATATACAAAAAAGCTTTGGGCCATCCTCGACTGCTTTCCAAGGCCACAAGTAGGGAGCTGGATGGGAACTGGAGCTGCTGGGATTAGAATCAGCACCCATATGGGATCCCGGGGCATTCAAGATGAGGACTTTAGCCACTAGGCCACAACGCAGGGCCCGACAGCTTCTTCTTGTGAAAAAAGCAAGAAGGCACCAAGTGACAGTGTCTGTGTCCTTCTTTATCGCCAACTCCACGCTCCCTTCCCAAGCTCTGAACTCAGCTGGAGCTGGACTCTGGCCATTGGCACCTAATGTGAGGGCTTGACGAAGGTAGGTCTTTTCTCTCTTGTTCTTTGCAGCGTGGATAGGACTTCACCCAGGGTGCAGGCCCCCTGACAGAAGGTCAGGTTAGGAGGGGTGAACAGTCACAACATTTCTTGAGAAGTTTTGTACCCTCTGTTGTAAACATGGGACAGAGTGCATCCAGTGACAGAAGCTTGTATGCTGATATTATTAAGCATACTTTACAAAAGAACGCCATTCAAGTTAATAAAAAAAGAGCTTTCAGGATTTTGGCAGTTTATATGGACAATTAGTCCTTGGTTCCCAGAGGAAGGAACTTTAGATTTACAAACCTGGGATCAGGTAGGGAATGACATTAAGAAGTGGTATCAGAGCCACAGGGGAGGGGGGCGGGAGGGCTGACATGCCTTCCTCAACCTAAGCTATTTGGACAGTATTAAGACAAACACTGGATATGGAGTAAGATACCTATGCCCCGTCCTCCCTGACTGCTCCACCTCTGGAACACACTCCCTTGATTAATTGTGAAAAGGGAGGCTCAGGTTCTACTTATGGCTCTATGGAAAGTGTCTGTCCTGAAGATAAGGTAAATTATTCTAAAAATGATCAGGAAGGCTTATCAGATGAGGAAGAAGATCTTTTAAAACCAGAAACATTTAGATCAAGAGTTAAGGATTGTAAAAAAATGGCAGACAGTTGAATTATATGAAAAAGCACAGACAGTTGAATTACATGATAGGTAATCTCCTGTTGTTGACGATGGACTTCCGAGATATTCGGCTAAGCAGTGCGAGCCCCTTCCAGCTAAACCAGATCCAGCAAAGATTGGCTTTAGAGGAGCAATGCAGCAGGCACATAAGGAAGGTGATTTTTTTCTGTTTTCCTGTAGTCTATGAATGGGATGAACCTGAACGGGAACTGTTGCATTATAAGCTTATTAAAGAACTAAAGCATGCTGTCTCTGACTACGGGCCAAACTCCCCATAAACTGTGACAATGGTGGAGGGACTAGCAGCAAAGTGGATGACACCATACGATTGGTTTTAGGTTGCTGAGGCTTGCCTCACCAGAGGAAATTTCCTTCTGTGGAAGATGGAATATGAGGAATTAGCTAAAGCAGAAGTGAAGTCTCAGGTATCTGTGAGGCGTGGCACGTCTCTTACCTTAGACATGCTTTTAGGACAGGGCACTCATCTTGGCATTTCAGAACAACTCACTCTGCCTAAGGAGACATTGCAGCTTCTCTCTTCCCTGGCATTGGGAGCACAGAAATGCCTGCCGTCTCCAGATCAAAAGTCTTCAGGTTTTGTAAGTGTTAAACAGAAGACTGAGGAGCCTTTTGAAGATTTTGTAGCTAGGCTTACCGAGGCAGTGAGCCGGACAGTAATTAACAATACAGCTACAGATCTCATAGTTAAACAGCTAGCTTTCGAAAATGCTACTCCAACTTGACAGACCTTAATTCAGCCAGTGAGAAGGACAGGAGATTTGTCAGACTATGTTTGAGCTTGTGCTGAGGTAACTCCAACTTACATTCAAGGGTTATCTATCACTGCAGCTCTTCAAGGTCAAACTGCTACTCACATTTTAAGGAACATGAGAAGCAATCAAGGAAATCAAAAGAGAAGCAATTGTTATTCCTGTGGTGGAGTAGGGCATTTTAGCTACAGCTGTCCCACCAAAAATTTGTCTCAAAATTTCAGACAGGAAAAAACTACTGTGGACAATCCTAAAACTAATATAAATCCTCCTCACATGGTGTGAAAAAGGATTTCATTGGCAGAAGGATTGTCAGTCTAAATTTCACAAGAATGGGACTGTTTTGTTGCCTCAAAGTCAATTTAATTTGAGTAATCAGCCTGTCCAAGCTCAGATGCAGGGAAATGGGAGATGGTCCCAGTCCTGGGCCCCCCAAATAATGGGGACACTACAGGCTTCATTCAACCCTTTTCTGCAGCCAGGTGGGTCTCAGACCTTCAGCGTGCCACCACAGGCAGCGTGGAACTGGACCTCAGCTCTTCCACCTCAGCAGTATTAACCACTGACTCGCCAGTTGTTTGCCTGGCCACTGGAGTTTTTGGACCTTTGCCAGTAGGCACTACGGGACTTATTTTAGGTAGAAGCTCTGCCTCTCTACAAGGAATCCAAGTTATTCCTGGGGTGGTGGATGCTGACTATTCTGGTGTAATCCAAGTCATGATAGGGCCACAAACAAAAACTGTTGTTATACACCCTGGTCAAAGAATTGCACAGTTAATTATTATGCCTTATTTTAACATGGGCAGATCAGCATCTCTACTTCCTAGAGGTAAAAATGCATTTGGCTTTAGCAATGCAGCTTTTTGGATTCAGGAAATTCAGACTCAGCGACCTACTAAAGTATTAGAAATTCAAGGGAGAAAGTTTCTTGAACTGATGGACACAGGAGCCGATGTATCTTGCATAGCCAGGAAAGATTGGCCTTCTTCCTGGACTACTCAAATGACTCCCTCACATCTCATAGGACTTGGTCATGCCTCTAATGTAGTTAAAAGTTCCCAAGTCCTGCCTTGGTCAGATGTGCCTCGTCCTTGGAGTTCTAACTGTCATCAAATGGCTACTTCTGAAGAGTGAATAATGGTTTGCTTTAAAGAAACTGATTATAGTGACTTACAGAATTATCTTTAAGAGCACCTGGTTGACCATGAAGTAAAAATTAATTGAACATCTGTGTACGCCATCTTAGTTCTAAAGTTAAAGATAAAAAAATCAAATGTTTGGGGCCTGGCGGCGTGGCCTAGTGGCTAAAGTCCTCGCCTTGAAAGCCCCGGGATCCCATATGGGCGCCGGTTCTAATCCCGGCAGCTCCACTTCCCATCCAACTCCCTGCTTGTGGCCTGGGAAAGCAGGAGAGGACGGCCCAATGCATTGGGTCCCTGCACCCACGTGGGAGACCCGGAAGAGGTTCCTGGTTCCTGGCATCGGATTGGCATGTACCGGCCCGTGGCGGCTCACTTGGGGAGTGAATCATCGGACAGAAGATCGTCCTCTCTGTCCCTCCTCATCTGTGTATATCTGGCTGTAATAAAATGAATAAATCTTTAAAAAAAATCAAACGTTTGTACAGAGGCTTGTGATGTGTCTAGTAAATAAAAAGGACAGTTTCTTCTTGAGAAAAAGGCAAGACAGCACCAAGTGACAGTGTCTGTGTCCTTCTTTATCGCCAACTCCACGCACCCTTCTCGAGCTCCAAACTCAGCTGGAGCAGGACTCCGGCATAATACCTGTTAGCTTACATGTGAGTTGAATGCGGGATAGCCAAGCTGCCTTAACCAACTATGTCCAGTGGTGTAGCCATGAGCCAAAGTAGGTGCAGGCTGGTTTGCCTTTGTCTCAGCAGCAACTGGCACATTATGAAGAGAGGGCAGGTATGGCAAGACTAAATAACTGGGCCTGGTGCAGTTGGCTAGTGGCTAAAGTCCTTGCCTTGCAAGCACCAGGATCCCATATAGCCATGAGTTCATGTCCTTGTTGTCTCACTTCCCATTCAGCTATCTGCTTGTGGCCTGGTTAAAGCAGCTGAGAATGGCCCAAAACCTTGGGACCCTGCATCTGAATGGTAGACATGGTAGAAGCTCCTGTCTCCTGGCTTCATTTTGGCTCAGGATTGACTACTTTAGCCACTTGGGGGATGAATCAGCTTGCAGAAAGTTTTTCTATCTGTTTTCTCTATATATACAACATTCAAAAGAAAAATAAAAACAAATGAACAAAGTTAATGCAAAACAGAAAAAAACACAGGGGGAAACCTCCCAGCACCTGTATTCACAACAGCAAAAAGACTGTAGTAACACCAAATAAGTGCAAGATTTATGCCTAGGAGTGGGACTGGTGAGGAATTTGTGGGCACCTCTCAGATGGGCTTCATCTTCCACTGTTGGGTATGAGAATCAAGGCTGGTGGAGGGCCTGGCTAGACATGTGGTGGTATTTACCAGCATGGCTGTTGGCTGGATTCCATGGTCAATTATGTTGAGCTGCGCTCCAACACTCATATAGGTGTATGAGAACTGAATGAGATGCAAGAAGCCCGCACCTGCCTGATGCAAATAGCAGCATTTTGAAGACTCAGGGTTGGGGGTGGGCCTGGCTGGGTTGTTGGGTGTCACCCTAACTAGGCTGCATTTCCTGTTGATGACTGTGAAGGGTAATTGTGTGGTGGGCAGTGTTGGGTTGGGCTGCAAGATCCATTGGTTTACATGAGAACCGGGTTAAAGGTAGAACTCACCGTGCAATTACAACTACCATTGTGTGTGTGTGTAGACTGACATCAGTGATGGACAGAGCTGGACTTTGTACGGGCAAGGAAACACAAGAGTCAGGTCTAGGGTCATCTCAGATGAAGTTTCTTTGGGGATCCTCCCAACTTAACTGCTGGACTCTGAACTCTAACCATGGGAGAATCACAGGATCTGTGAGAATCAGATGTACTCTTAGCTTGAAACAAAAGTCAGTTTACAGTTATGCAGAAACTACAACAAAAGTTCAGATGACAAAAAACTGCATCTAACCATGTTAACTGTAAATCAGTTTTGATTTATCGAAGCAGAAGCATCCTTGTCTAACACTAAGCCATTTCTGCTGAACTCAGAGACAATAACAAGGCCTGTCTCTTTCCAGCTGTCATCAGATGGAGCACCAAGAGGACTGTATCTGTCAAAGCATGACTGTGGAATACATATATCAGGGCTGGGACATCTCCATAGCTAGGATGTATGCATAGCCCAGATGTATGGGCAGCATATGGCAGTGCATTGGGGACTGGAAGGGACATCTGCTACCATAGCAGAGGAAGCAGAGAATAAAATTGGGACAACTACCCCAGCCAAGTGTTGACAGTAAATATCTGGGTGAATGGAGACTGTAGCCAAAGGGCTTTGGAAGGATTTATTGATCCTTGGATTGGCAAGATTGAAAGAATTTCAGAACTATCAAAACTGCGTGTATGAATCCTTGGCAGCATGCACCACATTGGGGACCCTGGGCTGACATCGGTTGGCCATATCCCATCACAGGGTGCTGCTACTGTGGGGAGGCTGGATGAAGCATCTCCTCCAATTTCTCCACTTTCACTGGACACAGAAAGAGAATAAAGAAAATTTGGAAGCAGTGATATCACTCATGCACCCATACTCCTAAACCCTTTCTATACTGGTTAGCTATGTAAACATGAATTGGTAATGGAACAGGATGTACCGGGCAGGACTGAGCAAACCTTAGTCTACAAGCAAAACCAGAAACCAGGAGGGAACCCAGGTCATGCTGAGCTAGGCTCTTGCACCTACTGGTCTGCATGATTCAGGGATGCTAAACTAGTGTCTAAGGCAGAGGTCAGGACAGGTGAGGGGCTGAGCCAAGCTGAGTCAGAGCAACCACTGGCAGGCGTGTGATCTATGGCTGAAAACAGACCCAACTGCAGAGCTAAGAGGACACCCTAACTGGGTTGAGGTTCCCACCAAGTGGCGTGTGAGCTGGAATGGGGGCTGCGTTCTAACTAGGAATCAGTTGTAGTCTCCCTTGACACAAGTGTGGACCGGGACAGGATGCACCAAGCTGGCCCAGACCCCAACACTCTCTGGTGTTCTCGAGGATCAGGGTAAATGTGGGATGGATTAGGCTAGGCCTCAACCCCTACTGAGCCATATGTGAGCTATATGTTGGTATGGACAAGCTGTGGCTGATTGAAACATCCAACAGCAAGAACCAGGTTGGTTTGAAGGCCAGTCAGGAAAAGCCACTATTCCTGCTAGGGCAGGAGGTGAACTGAGTAGGGTTGGCTCATGGACCCCCTGGTATGTGCAAAATCTGGCATTGGGAGGGCTTCTGATGGAGGAGCCTGGGCAACTTCTCTGGCAGGAAAAGACCCTGCAGGTAAGCACAAGAAGCATGGAAGGAAACAGCCCAGAATAGGACATGGAAAGCATCCCACTGGCATACATTTGGCATGGGTCAGGGAAGACCAGGCTAAATCAGTTCATGTCATCCACTGCCAAATCTGAGCACCAGAACAGAGTGTGGGTCGAGCCAGATTTGGTCGTGACAAAAAACCAGTGCATGATATGGAATGCTAAGGTGAGGTTGCCTGAACCGGATGTAACCGCAGCACCCAATCAGCATGTGTGAGAACCAAAAAGGGAGGGGACAGAGCTGGCAGGGTGAATATGGGGGGGTTCCCTTGCTGGACAGCTACTCCCACTGGAGAGCATGAGCTGGGATGGGGGCAGACCAGACTAAGCAGGGCCAGTGGAAGTCAAGGCTGTAAACAGAACCAACCCAGCAATTGCAATCACCATCTGATTGGGGCAATGAACTTTGCTGGGCACTGTGCTTGCTAGAACATACAAGAATTTGCTCTGGAAACACCTCAGACAAAGTTTCTTTGGGAATCTCCCCAATCAAAATGCTGGACTCAGAACCCTAACCAAGGAAAGACAGAAGATAGAACAAGTCAATCAACCACCTCAGCTATGTGTTGGCAGTGACAAACTGGGCAAATGGAGACTCTAAGATGGATTATGTCAATCAGTGGATTCTTCAATGACATCATCATGCTGGGAGCAGCAAGAATGGCAGCGATTCATAACTGGTGAACTACCAAAACCACTTGAGCAAGAATCTCGGAGCATGCCACACATCTGGGATCTGGGGTGTGTGTTAGACTGGGTGGTGCTTCTCCCTCAATATCCCCTTTTACCTCAGATACATGAAGGAAACAAGATGGAAATAATAGCCTTACACACTTTCCTATAACTGTTGAACATTTTTACCCTAATTAACTGTAACGATTGTCAAAAATATAATAAAAAATACACACACACACACACACACACATACAAAAATAAACCTCGGAGTGGTGAATCTATACCTTATTCCTGTCTCCCTTAATGGCTGCTGGATTGGTTAGGATCATGGCATATGGTCCTTTCCAGAATGGCAGCAGGGCTTCAGTTTTATGTCTCTTGATCCAAACCTCGTCACCTAATAGGAAACAAGGTGGTTGGACTGGAAGTCGCCAGAAAGCTGCCTCCAGGTCAGACATCAGTTCCTTTTGGATTTCCTGGAAAACCTGCAAGGAACTTGAAAGCTGATCATCAATGATAATTTGCAGGGCTACTTTTATCTTGGGCAAAATGAGTGGGGAGTCTCCCAAACATGGTCTCAAAAGGAGTGAACCCCTTAATGCTGGGGGTACAACTTCTTCCAACTAGGACAAAAGACAGCATACTCACACAATTTTCACCAGTCTCTAGAGATAATTTTACCAAGGTCTCCTTTAGGGTCTGATTTACTCTCTACCTGGCCAGACCTTTGGGGTCTATAGGCGCAATGTAATTTTGAATTCATCCCAAAAGCATGGGCTATTCCTTGTGACACCTGGGCAATAAAGTCAGGGCCATGAGCTGAACCTTTATGGAGAGGCAGCCCACACTGAGGAATAATCTCATGTAATAGTTTTTCAACAGTCATGGTTGCAATTTCAGTCTTAGTAGGGAAAACTTTTGCTCATCCAATAAGTATTTATATCCATGTTTTCTTGACTTAATTTTAGTAAAATCAACTTCCCAAAACCTCCCTGGCTCTGTTCCCCTATTTCTGATTGCAGTTTATATTGCTGGTCGTTGCCCTGGGTTAACCTGGGAACAAATTTCACAATGTTCTACTACTCCTTCCACTAATGCATTTAGTCCTCACACACTAAATCCTTTTCTGAGGAGCTCAGCCAGCCTTGTTTTTCCTAAATGTGTGCTCTGATGGAGTTGCTGGGCCAGATGTTGCCCCAGGGCTTTTGGAAGAAACATCCTATCATCCAGGTCTTGGTACCAAATCTGTTTTTGCTGCCTGGTTCCCCCTTTTCTTGTATCTATTCCAAAGCTTTGGAAGAATATGGATCTGAGGGAAGAACTGAGTTAGTAAATACAGGGAGTATGGCAGTTGCCCTCGTGGCTGCTTCTCGGTAGCCGTATCATCAAGGCAGTTTCCCTTTATGGTGTCCAGTGCAGTGTATTCTCGCGACTGTGGTGGGAACCAAACAACAGCTAATAGGTCTTTTTGTCTTTGGCTATAAGGAGGCCTGATTCCCGGTAGATGGCGCCATATACATGAACTGTAGCAAAGGCACACAGGCTGTAAGTGTGGATATTAACAGCCTTATTAGTGCACATTTTGAGAGCCTGGGTTACTGCAATAAGCTCATGCTTTTGAGCTGTGGTCCTTGGTGGCAAGGCAGTCTGCCATAAGACTTCAGTGGGTGAAGTCACTGCTGCCTCAATCACACATATTCCAACCTGATTAAATCTGCTTCCATCACTAAATGAAATGAGATCCAGATGAGCTCTGGTCAAACGTTATACAGAAGATTATCAACTTCAGACAGGAGTGGAGTAGTTGAGTAACCAAGGAGCCAGAAAGGTGGCTGGGTTAGGGACAGAAGTGGTCAAGAGGTTAATGCAGGGTTGGTCAAGGAGCAAAGTTTGATAGTGAGTTTTGTGGGATTTAGAAAGCCAGCGGCTGTATGTGTGGCGGGATTTGTGTTGATTGGCCTGGGTCTGTGGCTGGCCAGTGCAATGGGTTCTGGGTCTGCAAGTCCTGGGAGTAGAGGGTGTGTCAGGCCCCAGGTCTCTTGGCTTGGATACTTCACATGACTGCATGGTGGTGCTAGCTCAGTGAGCACCGAGGGTGGGGGTCCAATGGGCCAGGATTGACTGGCTCAAGTTCTTGGTCCACTTTCAAGAATTGGTACTCCGCAGTTGAAAGGAGTATTGGACAACTGGCCTAGATCCATCTGGAGATGGAAGGCCACTCAGGCCTAGAGAGCACATCTGGACCATCAAAGAGAAAGGAAGAGAGACAATATTGGATAGCTATTCCAGCCAAATGTGGACAGCAAATATCTGGGTGAATGGAGACTCTAAGGTCAACCATGTCAGCCAATGCACATTGAAAGAGTTCCCTCATCCTTCAATTGGTTATATGGACATAATTACAAAACTATTGGAACCAACTGGACAGAAAACTTAGAGTGTGTGGTACATTGACACCCCGGTTTTGTATTGGAGGTGCAGTACCCTTCGGTATGTACTAGAATGGTTGGGATGCCAGGTACAGCTTCTCTGCCTATCATTTAGCCCTGATCTAAAACAGGAAGGAAAACTAGAATATTTGGAAATAATCACACAAATTCTCCTTAATGATCTAACATACATACATACAGATTGAGTGCAATTAAATCATACACACACACACGCAAAACACACAGAAATAGAAAACATGAAAACAATGATTAGGTTGCCCTCCCCCAGTCCCACCTAACTCATGGTGTTGGCCACTGGTGAAGCCTAGGCCTGCCTTGATCTCAAGGTATCCGCTCCCAGTGTGCTCGCCAGGAAGGGCGAAGCCTCTTGAGCCCAGGCATGCCAAGGCCCAGCCTAACACATGGTGGACAAGGGTGGCTGGACCAAGGGTCCAAAGCATGCAACCCAACCTGGACCTGGTCTTCCCAGGAATAGCAAGTGTACATAAAGACAGAGAAAATATGGACATTTGGACTCAGTACCAGTTGACAATATTCAGGAGGTGGATATAGACACTAGATCTCTTTCATCTTATTGTCCTGGTAAGTTCAATGGTTTCTTGGTGAGACCTTCTCTGGTCTGAAGGTAGAGCCAGCAGAGTATCATCCCAATCAATTAAAAGCCCCAACATAATATTTACAACCATTTACAACAGTATGGCATTAATTGACATGGTATTGATTAACCAATATGTTAATAGGAAAATGCAGGTTCTCAACCACAACGTGTGACTTCCTCATAGACATTTCAATTTTGGTTTATATTCAACCATGTTCTATGTAACCTAAAATGGCTATAGATTGCTATTCAGCTGTGTCATGTCTGTTTTAATGTTAGTATTTAGCAGTTTATAGCATTGAAGCATGATTTCGCTGAACCTGGTTGTTTTTCGGGTAGTCTACCTCTATAACTCTAACAGGACATATATCAACAGTTTAGGTGAACGTTTCCAACTTTGGGTCCCCACCCTCTCTGTTAATGACCATCAGGATCGCTCCAGAAACCCCTCAAAACAAACAAACAACCTGGAATAGACAGAGAACAACAAGGAAAGATTAGAAACAGACAGGAAATGGTCAGCGGGAATGAACTTTTAACTCACTGGGTGGGACACAAAGATTAGTTACTCTTCACTGGGGTACTGAAGATTTCTCTGCACACCCCCCCTCAAAAAAAAGTTCACCGAAACTAGATCTCAAAGTCATTTTCTCAATGTATTTTTTTGGAGACAGAGAAGTTTTATTTCCAAAGTGGCAATGTGAGCAGGGGAAAAGGAGGAAAGGTGAAAGCACGTCCCAAGAGAAAACCAGGTGGTGGTGTGCCGCTTGAAATTAGAGACACCCATTTAGTAATCATTGAATGTTGTTCCAACCCTTGGTTAGTGCAGCAGGATGTATAACTGGAATAAAGGACCCACTCCTATTTTCTCCCAATTCCTGTGAATCCCATCCTTCCACCCTATTCCACACACCTATAATGCAATTGCAAAAATCAGAGTATGTTAGGATGGTGTCAGAGACTGGGAATGTTTTAAAAGTGGAACAGCAAAATATTCAATAAATCTCACGGTTGCAGGAGGCTCTCTCGGGTGTGTTCAAGGGAGGACCTGAGCCAGGAGCTGATCAGCAACAATAGCAGAGAGTTCACATCTGGGGGCTCACATGAGAATTCTGGTGGGAAGCAGGTAGGAGTGTACAAACTTCATTCGGAAGTTGAACTAAGGCATTGATTACATGGCAGATTTTGAAAAAAAAAAAAAAAGATGCCTCTTATGCACTCAGTGCTCATCATTGTTGGTCTTGATAGGCCCTTGACTCTAAATATTAAGTAGTAGAAGTGGTCCAGGTTGTCGTGCATGAGATGCATGTCAATGGTTTTCACAAAAATCATTTAATTTACCTCAACAACAGTCATGGGACCCACTCTTACAAATTATTTTTTATTTCGAAGGCAGAATTACAGTGAGAGAACATAAGTAGGGAGACATCTTCCATTCATTGATTCATATCCCCAACTGCTGAATTGCAGTAGCTGCACTGCTGTGAAACCAGAAGCCAAGAGCAAAATCATGGTGGATTGGCTAGGATCTTGGATAGCTTACCTACTATGTAATAATGCTGGTCCTGGGGCTCACTCTTACAGTTCAAGACTTCTGGCACAGGCTGACATCTTATAACTCATACAATGGCAAGAAACTTACTGTGGGAAGCCATGATGCATGAAATCAGTGTGAATCTGAGCAGTATTGGTGGCAGCTGACACATAAACTCCACCTGAAAGAGGAAATCCAAGACTCTGATGTCAAACAACTCTTTTCTGAGATATGCCTCCTAGATATGTCTCCTAGACCAGCAGTTCCCAAGACTCCTGAGGGCCATGACGATGTTGTTGCTTGGCTGCAGAACTAGCTGAGACAAATTGGTGAGGGATGTCCATTTATTGGAAAAATTATACGAGCATATATAAAGCTGTGAGGGGGAAGGTAGAGGGTGGTCTCAACAGTACTCCCAACTTACACTATAATTATAACTGGTCAGTAGGCATGCCTCTTTCTCTGGACGCTAATCAAGTCACCAGCTGCATTCTCGAAGCAGGTTTGGGAGCCTAGTGTTTTAGGCCATGTGTAGGTAGACCAAGGTATACTAGCACCTGGGCTGAAAGCTGTGCCCTTGAGCATGATCATTACATGTGAATGGTAAACAGGATGACGGTTGCATTTCACTTCTTAGAGTTGCTTATCAGAAAAATTCTAGCACAGCTCCTCAGGGACAGAGACAAAGGGATACAGCCTACTACTCTGGATGTATGCCTAGTTACCAGGCCAAGATGGAGTCTCTGTTAGCTGAGACTACTGCCAGGAGGTTGCCTTGGAGAGACAGTGTGCCATGTGCCTATAGCATCCTGCATGGGATAAGCAGACAGAGATGCAGAGGCAATCTCACAAAGTGATTATTCAAGGAGACAGTGGCCAAAGATGATCCTCATTTGGCCAGGTATCACAAGAGAATCTTCCCTCTGGACAAGATTCATCCTTCAAACCTTTATCATTACAGTTGCAACATGCATCAGTTGATAGCTGTGATTCCAATATAATTCTGTAATAGGAGAGGAATTTTCAGATTCTAAAATAGCTCAATTACATACATGTGTAAATGACAAAGATGGTTTTTCATTTTTCTTTTTTTAAAAAATTTATTATTATTAGAAACCCACATATACAGAGAGGGGGAGAGACAGAGAGGAAGATATTCCATCCGATGTTTCACTCTCCAAGTGAGCCGCAACGGGCTGGTACATGCCAATCCAATGCTGGGACCAGGAACCTCTTCCGGGTCTCCCACGTGGGTGCAGGGTCCCAAAGCTTTGGGCCGTCCTCTCCTGCTTTCCCAGGCCACAAGCAGGGAGCTGGATGGGAAGTGGAGCTGCCGGGATTAGAACCGGCGCCCATATGGGATCCCGGGGCTTTCAAGATGAGAACTTTAGCTGCTAGGCCACGCCGCCAGGCCCAAGACCATTTGATTTGTGTGATTCAGCCTACAACTACCCCTACTCAGGCAAGGCCACACCGCCAGGCCCCAAAGATGGCTTTTCAAACAAGTATTATACACTGAGCATTTATTATCAACATTAAATCTGAAAGCAGAATTCATTCACATTTCCCACCTCACAACAAAGGGAGATCATGTACAAATTGAATCTTAATTGTTTTAGCAACAAATAATCTCTCTTCTGAAATAAAATGATACTCCTCAGGTTTATTATTTAACACTTACTGAGACTTTCAACGTATGTTTCCACACCCATTGACCTGTTACAATGTTTTGTATTTGCACTGTTGCTAATGGTTGTTTCATTCACTTTTTAAACTCTGACAGACCATAATAACGGGTTTATGGTAGCTAGTCTTTCTGGTTACATGTTTTTGTAGCTCTGAGGTCTGTTACTCTGCTAATGATTGACATTAAAAAAATTTCGCAGTCAATGCAGAAATATTTTACACATTATTGTGGGTATACTAATTATTGAAGCATGTATGCTTTCCAATGCACTCTAAATGTGTTTGTGCATGAATTTTAAACACATGTAATATATTCATTCCTTTCCCATGTGAATTCTGATAGTTCATGAAACTTGACTGCTTGCAACAGGATTTTCGACACTCACTACATTTATAAGGTTGTTAAATAGTATTGATTCGCAAAGGTCGAATGAATCCTGACTCACAAGTAAAGGCTTTCTCACACAGACTATATTTATAAGGTTTCTCCCCTGTGTGGACTCTGATGTATCATTAGGCTTGACTTTGGAGAAAAAGCTTTTCCAAACTCAGTACATTGATAAGGCTCTTCCCTACTGTGGATTTTGTGATGTTTAACAAAACGTGACTGATCGGTAAATGCATTTCCACATTCACTACATACATAAGGCTTTTCCCCGTGGGTTCTCTGATGTGTAATGAGGTTTGACTTCTGAGTAAAAGCTTTTCCACACTCTCTACATTCATAAGGTTTTTCCCCAGTGTGGATTCTGTGATGTGATATAATGCTTGATTTAGTAGAAAAAGCTTTTCCACACTCACTACACTCATAAGGTTTTTCCCCAGTGTGGATTCTCTGATGAGTAATGAGGTTTGACTTATGAGTAAAAGCTTTTCCACACTCTCTACATTCATAAGGTTCGTTCCCAGTGTGGATTCGCTGATGCTGAAGGAATCCTGACTGATGAGGAAAGGCTTTAAGGCACACACTACATTCATAAGGTTTCTCCCCTGTGTGTAATCTCTGATGTATGATTAGCTGAGACTTCTGAGAAAAAGCTTTTCCACACTGGCTACATTCATAAGCTTTCTCCCCTGTGTGTGATCTCTGATGTATGATTAGCTGAGACTTCTGAGAAAAAGCTTTTCCACACTGGCTACATTCATAAGGTTTCTCCCCTGTGTGGGTTCTCTGATGTGTTCTAATGCTTGACTTCTGACAAAACGCTTTTCCACACTGACTGCATTCATAAGGTCTTTCCCCAGTGTGGATTCTCTGATGTCTAATGAGGTGTGACTTCCGAGGAAAAGCTTTTCTACACTCACTACATTCATAAGGTTTTTCTCCTGTGTGGATTCTCTGATGTCTAATGAGGTGTGGCTTTTGAGGAAAAGCTTTTCCACACTCACTACATTCATAAGGTTTTGCCCCGGTGTGGATTCTCTGATGTGCTATAACGCTTGATTTATGAGAAAAAGCTTTTCCACACTGGCTACATTCATAAGGTTTTTCCCCAGTGTGGACCCTCTGATGTATCACTAAGCTTGACTTTTGAGAAAAAGCTTTTCCACACTCACTGCATTTATAAGGATTTTTCCCAGTGTGGATTCTCTGATGTCTAATGAGGTGTGAATTCGTAGTAAAAGCTTTTCCACACTCACTACATTCATAAGGTTTTTCTCCTGTGTGGATTCTCTGGTGTCTAATGACGCGTGACTTCTGAGGAAAAGCTTTTCCACACACATTGCATTCATATGGATTCTCTGCACTTCGAAGGATCTGATCTCTAATGAGTTCTGACTTCTGCTCCATGTTTTCTTTACATTCATTGGACACATACAAATTATCTTCTGTGTCAGTTCTCTGTTTGGTGGCAAGGCAAAATTTATAGGAGCCAACATGAATTGCTTCTTCCACACTGACAGGTTGCAGATTACATATGTCTTTGGTATAAACTTGTTCACTACAAGTTTTCTCATTTACATTGTGTTCAAAGGACTGCTGACAAATGTGGATCTTGTCAAGCTGACTGAGACTTTCCTCACTGTCGAAGTTGTTCTCAGGGATATTAGAGGCATGTTTCTTTTCAAATGACATTTCATCAGGCTTCCTGTGGGGAAAAAGGATTTAAAATAAACTATGGTGTCATTCAATCTCTACTTTCAAAAGGCACCAAATCTCTGAGACACTGCTGCTTTCCCCCTGCCCTCTTCCAAGTTCAAATGGTCACTTAAAAAGTAAAACTTTGGTCTACAACTGGTTTCCATTTTCTGCTTCTATACTAAGTTAAAGGAAAGAACCACTGAACTTTCCTGGTAATGTTTGGTTTGGTGCAAAATATGGGACTTAAGAAAGAATTTTGGCACTTATACAAGAGCTGTGTGCTTGACTTAGCAAAGAGAAGACTATAGAAGGCCTCTATTGAACTTGTGGAAATGACTCTTGGCACACCATGCCTCTGCAGAAACATGAACACACACACATACCTAACCACCAGCCTAACTCCAGCTAAACCTCCAGATGGATTGTACTTTTAGGGGGTGAGGGTGGAGACAGGAAGTACAACAGTTTAGAAATTAGAGGCTCTAATCAGCAATTATCTATTTTCATAGTTCCTGTCACATCAATATTCATTTTAGAAGCAAGTTTCTGGGTATTTATATTTGGAAAACTCCTGATGGACGTTTCAAAGCCTCCAGAAGAGGGCAGTTTTCTGAGGATTTGAAATTTCCTAATGGGATCCTGAATCCCAACTACCTGACACGGGAACAAAGTTCTGGGCTCCTTTTTCATGCTTCAGCTGGCTTATCCTCATTAGAAGAGTAATGAGAGTCCTGGCACCATGAAATATTCACTTTGGATTTATTTTTTAAGTTTTAAGATGTATTTATATTTACTGGAAATTCAGATATATACAAAGGATGAGAGACATATAGGAAAATCTTTGTTGTTTTGATTCACTTCCCAAAAAACCACAACTGCCAGAGCTGAACTGATTCAAAACCAGATACCAGAGGTATCTTCCGGGTCTCCCACACAGGTGTTCAGTCACAAGAGTGTGAGTTGTCCTCAAAAGTATTCCCAGGCCACAGGCTGCTGGGGTCCGTGTGGTGAGTGTGAGTGTGGAAGACACGAAGGTGTGAAGAGAAGTGCTCCATCGCAAGCAAGGCTGCAAGGACTTTACCACTGCATGGCAAGGGCTAGAGGATGTCTCTACAACCACCTGAAAAGCAGTTCCGCCTCCCTTTGCATACATAATCAACAACCCACAGAGATTTCTGTAATCTATTTATGCATTGTCTGTCACTGTGAAGTTGGTTTTTATGATCAATGTGAGCTTGGAAGATTATGTTGCTGATAACATCTTAGCAAAAGGGCCTTTTACTATTTCTGCTCTCTCGGCTGCCGCCCTGATCATCTGATAATCAAGGGTGTTAAGTTCCTACATGTAGCAGAATCTATGCTTATGGTCTTAGTCCCCCATTAGCCATAGGCTAATCAAGGATGCTAAGTCCCTAGGAGCAGTAGAAATCTATTCTTTCCCTCTTTACTTAGTCTTCAGGTCCCTCCTTCTGTGATGCATTTCCTCCCTGAACTGAATCAAGACTAAGTTTTAGCATCAGAATTGAAATAGGAATGTGTTACTGATTGACATGTACCATCTATTGAGAACTTCCTGACCACAGGATTAGGATGGCTGATATCCTGCCTCAAGGTGAAATGATTGGCAGAAATATCCTTGGGAATGCCTACTTGACCAGGTGTGAAAAGTGGGTGCCAGAATCTGTGAACGCTTCTGTATAAATTAAAAGGACAGCTTTTTCGCATTTTCCATTATGATACTGAAATTTTAGAGGCCTGTTTATTTTCTATGCCTACTCCAACCACCTTTCTCGAGTTCCCAACTTGATTAGAGCTGGATTCTGGCAACAGGCAGAGAGCTGGATGTTAAGTGGGACTGCCAGGGCACAAACCAGTGTCCATATATGAACACATATATGCAAGGCAAGGGCAAGCCACTAGGCTACCATGTCATGCCCTCAGGTTGGATCTTTTGAAATGACTTACATGGGCATTTGGATGACCCCCTCTACGCTTTAGATAAGCTGAGAAAAGGCCAGTTTCTTCAACTTTGTCACTCATGTGGCTTCCTACCTCTAAGAGCTGAAGAGCCATAGAAGCGCGGGTGTACATTTGAAGCTGTGTAGTAGAAGCTATTTCCTTGCAGGCTGAGAAACAACCAATGAGAAGTGTCTTACCCAAAAGTTCCTACACGGACCAGGAATGCTCAGGGGACACTTAAAAATCTGAGAACCTTCTGAAAAATTTTGCTGTTTCCTTTCAAGAGGCATAACATCTCCTGGCTCTCTCATTCTTACTGTGTTTCAATTATGGCCAGAAATAATGCTAAGCATTTTTGTGGCAATGCAACTCCCTTTTCAATTATTATATAATTGTTGGGATTACAACTTACCTGAAGATTATTTCCTGACCTTTCTGATTAGCTCCAAGCAGCTCATTCTTTCTGCGTGGATCTGAAATGAGGAAAAGAGTAACCGTATCTAAGAATCACATCTAAATGTTTCTTTTCAAATGCTCCAATGAAGCCAATGAGATTTGTTGCCATTCTAGATAGAGCAGATTTTAATATTAGTAAAATGTTGACATTTATGAGAATTATTAATGTGCATTAATTCTCATCTACTAATGCCTTAACCTAATACCCATTTTATAAATAAAAATTTCAATTACTTGAGATTATATATTTAAGTTAAAATGAGATATGAAAGAAAATATGGTCTAAAAATTCAAAATAGGGCCCAGCGCCATGGCCAAGTGGCTAAAGTCATATTGAACATGACTGGATCTCATATGGCTGCCAGTTCTAATCCTGCTGGCCCCATTTCCCATCCAGCTCCCTGCTTGTGGCCTGGGAAAACAGTCGAGGATAACACAAAGCCTTGGGACTCTGCACCCATGTGGGAGACCTGGAAGAAGTTCCTGGCTCCTGGCTCCAGATCGGCATAGCACTGGCCATTGCGCTCACATGGGGAGTGAATCACTGGATGGAAGATTTTCTCTTGATCTCTGCTCCTCTCAGGATATCTGACGTTCAAATAAAAATAAAATATATCTTTGAAAAAAAAAATAAAAATTCAAAATAAGGCTTGGGGTATCTTATATTCCATCTCAGCACTAGTTTGTCTTTTCCTGGCTACTCTGCTTCAAATACAAACTCCTGAAATTGTATCTTGGCAGCGGCAGATATGATTCAAGTGTTTGATATCATGAAAAGACCCATATATAATTCTAGATTAATGGTGACAGGCTGGCAAATTGCTAGAATGAACCTATACATGGAAACTATAGCATACCTGTGTCTCACCAGCTGTCCTTCTGGAAGAAACTCAAGTAAAAATCAAATATAATTTCAGTCAACATTTACTGAGTTATGTATCAACTTCCCTGCCCAATATGTGCTGACCTACCTGGAAGTTTCTGCTTGACAGAGTTGTCTGTCCATGGTGCTGATTCTTGCTTCAACTTGAAGATCACATCAGGCTTTGTCATGGAGTACCCTGTTAATGGAGAATGATGTAGATTTTCCAAAATCTCCGCTTGTCCTACCAACTACTACATTTTATAAACTCTTCTTTCATTAACAAAGTATACACAAGTGTTCTGCTTAGGCATGACAGAACTTCACTCACCCAAGGACAGCAGATTGTTATAGGTCTCAAGCATCACCTCCCTGTACAGGGCCCTCTGAGTATCATCCATATTCTGCCATTCTTCCTGGGTAAAGTTCACAGCCACATCTTCAAATGACACCAACACCTGTAACAGCACATGACTCCTCAGCTCTAGATCATTAAACAGAAACACTGACAGCACATTCTCTGCATATTTAATTTGCAACTTCTATTGTCTGCAGTTCAATTTAGAATTTATACAGCATCACAAAGTAACAGTTAAAAGAAACTATCTTGTGCTGTAGTACTTTTGTGATCCCAAAACTACAACAGAATATTCCTTATTCTATTAAAGGTTGTTTTCTCTAAAGATTCTAATTCTAATGAACTGTTGAAGGCATTGCTAGAATATCTCCTCAAGTGGAAGATATCACTTTGTTTGTCCATTATTACCACTCTGCTTTTCAACTAAATTAAGACAAATAATCATATTGACACTGAACCAAAATATTAACTCAGGACCTATAATACTAAGCTGAGTTTAACTCTTCTGTGTGTGTTCAATATGCATTTTCTATGAATGCAGCTTAATTTACAATCTATATGGAAACACAAGGTAAAAACAAAACATTTTGTCCTGTATTATATTTGTTATTCTGAAGCTATAATTCCATTATTATTCTGTATCAGATTGTTTTCTAAAGCAAGTAGAAAATGTGTTCATTCTGCAATCTTTAGATACACATGAGCTAAATAACATGCTAGACTAGATAATTAAGATAAATGTTTAATATTGCACAAGATAATGAGAAAAATTTTGAGTACCTTACTAAAGATTTCCTCAAACATGCTGAGATACTTAAAAATATTATAAAGCAATAATAAAATTCAATTTTCTTATTTCAAAGTAAAATAATGAAACACTGAAAATAATACTAAACTGCACTTGCATGAGTAAATATTTCCTACAATTTATACTGGAATTAAAATATATATAATCTATGATCAGATACATCAATAAAGCATATCATATATGTACATACTCAAAAGTAAACATGGAATCCATATACATGTAATTCCAATATATATATGTACATACATAAACTTGTATATATACATTCATGTTTTTCTACTTTTGAGTATGCCCATATTAAAATTCTTTGTGTTATCAGCTGGCAGAAGTTGGCACTTGGGGGCTAATTCTCTCAAGTCAAACCACAGAACCACCTGGAGAGTGCATAATCTGGGAGTGGGAGACGCCTGGGAGGGAAATAGTGTTCTCCTCCCTCTTGGGTTACCACTCCCACTTCAGAGCATAAAAACTAGGACAACGGCTGGGGTGCCCAGACAGAGAGGCAATCAACAACATCTGTGAGGGCTGGATATTTGAGCTGGTTAGATGGAACTAAGCTTTAATACCCATTGACATGTACAAGAGCCATATGAAATCTGGGACAGAGTGGACTAGTCAGCTATACATAGTGATAAACCAGGGTAGGGGGTGGGCCTGGTGGGGGGTTTTGTGGATCACTCTGACTTGGGGTGGGTGGGAGACTGGGTGGGGCTTCTCCATCAATATCCCTTTTACCTCAGATACATGAAAGAAACAGTATGGAAATAATATTCTTACCCACTTTCCTGTAGCTCTGGAATATTTTACCCTAATTAGCTATGTAAAGATTATCAAAAATATAATAAAAAATGGAAAAAGTTAGAAAAAATATAAAAAAGATTCTTTCTGCTTTGTTTTGCTTTGCTTTTTGTGGAATAACAATTAAAATGAAGTTTTAATTTCCACATAGTAACCTACGGCTTAGGAGAGACACAAATGATAGTCTCATACAAAATTATCTTCTTCTGACAATTAGCTCGTATCAGCCAGTCATAGCCTACCAGCTGAACAGAAAATATACATATAAGACAAATGCCATGCTGTAAACAAGTTTAGTCCCCTTTATTCTTTAATGTTTTGAAAGCCCTTTAGCATTAACCAGTTATCTGTTTTTTTCTTTTCCACTCATTTATTTATTAATTTTAACACAAAAACAGAGCTAATGCAGCAGATACACATAATTATAACAGTGTGATACTTCTTTTGAATCTTCCCTTTTGCACCATTACTCTCTTAAACATTTGACATGACATGTTTTAAACTCACATTGTACTCATCTTAATTTTTCATGAAGTGATTAAAAGGAAAGTAAAATGACCAATTTAATAGATAAGCAGTAATAAATATAATGAAATGTGGTTCTAAATTGTATGTATAAATCATACAATTTACAAACACAGATCATTAAAACTACAGTAGATTATCATCATTCGCTATGTGACAAAGATATAAACCAAAAGTGGCAAATCATGCTTGTACCAATAATGATATATACCATTGTTTCCTCCGCACCTTTTCTGTTGTTGCTTGTGATTCTTTAAGCTACTCTACATAACAGAATATCATATTTGCATATCTGTATTTAGGATATTTCACTTATCTTCTTTCCCTCTAGTTACACTCATTTGGATATAATAAATAAAATTTTGTTCTCACAGCTGAATAATAGGCCATTGTGCACATATACTATGTTTTTCTTAATTAGTATCTAATGACAGACACCTCAATCCATTCCATATCTTGTGTAATATGAATAGTGCAGCTATAAAAAAGACAGGATCCCCTTTCATACAAGGTGTTCATAACTTTCAGAAAATACAAGGAGATTTCTCAAAATTAGGCCAATCTTGTCTAAATTTAATCTTTTCTTATATCATTTAATTTTTTTAGAAAAGATTTATTTTTTAGTGCAAAGTCAGATATACAGAGTCAAACAGTGACAGAGAGGAAGTTCGTCCATCCGATGATTCACTGCACAAGTGGGCTCAACAGCTGGTACTACGCCAATCCGAAGCCAAAAAGCAGGAACTTCTTCCATGTTTCCAATGTGGATGCAGGGTCCCAAGAAGTTGGGGCATCCTTGACTGATTTCCCAGGCCACAGGCAGGGAGCTGGATGGGAAGCAGGGCTGCTATGAATAGAACCAGCACCCGTATGGGATTCCAGTGCGTTCAAGGTGAGGACTTTAGCTGCCAGGCCACTGTGCTGGACCCAGCAATCTTATTTCTTTTTTTTATAATTTATTCATTAATTACATTATATTATGTGACAGTTTCATAGACACTGGGATTCTCCCCTCCCCAAACCCTCCCCCCATGGTGGATTCCTCCACCTTGTTGCATAACCAGCAATCTTATTTCTAAATCTTTAAGAAAGATTGGGTCTGGAGCAAGAGTGTAGTGGTTAAGGTCCTCACCTTGAGTGCGCTGCGATCCCACATGGGTGCCAGGTCTAATCCTGGCATCTCCGCTTCCCATTCAGCTCCCTGCTTGTGGCCTGGGAAAACAGTCAAGGTCAGCCCAGAGCATTGGGAGCCTGCACCCACGTGGGAGATCTGAAAACAAGTTCCTGGCTCCTGGCTGTGCAACAGTGCAGCACCAGTTGTTGCAGCACCATGGGGAGTGAATCATCGGATGGAAGATCTTCCTCTATGTCTCTTCTCCTATCTGTACTTCTGCCTTTCTAATAAAAATAAATAAATCTTTTTTAAAAAGAAATTTTATACTATTGTTCACATGCTGAATTAATCTATAACTACATCAACATTGTAACAAGTTCCCATCTTTTTTAAATTTTTAATAAAGTGCATTTTATTAAAACCATAAACTTTTATTCTTCCAATGACACTGTTTAGAAAATGAAAAGACAAGTACAGACTGGAAGAATATATTTGCAAGTCACATGTCCCTCAAAATACAGAAAAAAAAACTCTCAAAAACTCAACCATATGAAAATTAACATTCTGTTAATTTAAAAACAGTAAAAAATATTACCTTTTCGGTAAACTGTGTCAAGAATATACAGAGTTTCTCTCTATTATTTCTTCATGTACATGTAAACATCAACAATTATTTCAATAAAAACTTCAGTTAAAATAAACCAGAACATAGGAAAATGGCTAAAGCTTTGAAGAGGCACATCAACAAAGACAATATATGGACAACACAAATAAGCACAAGAAAAACACTTATCATCACTAATCATTGGGGAACTGCAAATTCAAACTCCCTGGTTAGACTAGCACATACCTTTGTAGATCGACTAAAATAAAGAATACTAATAATGCCAAGTGCTGAAGAACATCTAGCTAACTAGAACTCTTACTCATTGCTGATGCTAATGTAAAATGATATAGCTGCCTAGGAAAACAGTTCTGTAGTTTCTTTTTATTATTATTATTTTTAATTCATTAATTACATTATATTATGTGACACAGTTTCATAGGTACATGGATTCTCCCCATCCCTCCCTAAACCCTTTCACCATAGTGGATTCCTCCACCTTGTTGCATAACCACAGTTCAAGTTCAGTTGAGATTCCCCCATTGCAAGCATATACCAAACATAGAGTCCAGCATCTTATTGCCCAATCAAGTTCAATGGCTTCTTAGGTAAGTTCTGTAGTTTCTTAAAAATTTTGAATATCATTAGCTCAGCAATCTCACTTTTAGGTATATTCTTCAAGTGAACTAAAAACTTATGTTCAATAAAAAAAGCTGTGCATAAACATTTACAAACCAGCTTTATGTGTAAAACTCAAACTGGAAACAACTCACATACTCTGCCAAAAGGTGAAAGGTGAAGGAATAAGCAAGCTGTGGTACATCCACAGACTGGATTACTGCTTACAGATGAACCACTGTAACACCAAAGAACTTGAAACAATTCCAGAGATTGTTCCGAGTTTAAAAAAAAAAACAATCTAGCCCCAAGAGGAATTTTTTTTTATCATGAGCTAGCATTCCTTTGAAACATATTGCTTATAAATAGTTGGACAGCTGCGTGCAGAGGAGCCCAACATCAGGCCAGGCAATGGCCTCTGATGCACTTCTCATCATGAACCAAGATGAGCAGGGCAAATAAACTAATCTCTGAGGTATAGGCATTTGGTGCAGCAATTAAAATGCTTACATCCCATGTTCAAATGCTAGCTCTGCTTCCAATGCCACTTCCTTCCAGTTTATACTCTGGGAGGGAACAGGTAAAAGCTAATGTGTGGTTCCCTACTGTCATGTGGGGGACACAGATGCTATTTAAGTCTTCTTGGTCTGCCCTGGTCTTTGGAAATTTCAGGCAATCAGGGGGTAAGGGTGGGCCAGC